>NW_008751823.1:651299-671602 GCF_000715545.1 Opisthorchis viverrini | reverse complement strand
AGGTGTGGTACTCCACAAAAAAATCGATCAATAAACACATCGACGTTGACCCAGTCTATCAGCGGTTACGAGCGAAAGAACCACACGGTCACGATGCTCGGAGCTAAGAAACCTAACAACAACCAACGAACTAATTAGGTCAAAGGAAGACAATCACGAAAAACAGAAGGCCAATCAAATGAGCAAAAACCCACCCAACAAAGCAAGAAACAAACGACCGAATCACAGCATGACAAACACATAGAAAACTGCCGAATTGAATGCACCCAACGAACCAACCAGATACAGGAGATTGAAACCACGTGAGATTCACAGAAGACCAATCAAACTACACGCCGACCGTTTCCAGAACTACCAGATACTGTTTAGAAGCTATATAATCACAGGCAGAAGAGGAGGAATTCACCCACTCAACCCTGCACTGACGATGTCACCTCGATTGGTGATCGTTTGCTTGCAATCCAACTGCCAGTCTCGGCGAACAGACCAACAACCAAAGAACGACTGTCCTAACTATCCTCGATCTGCTCTGACCGCAAAACACTCTCGGCGAACAGACCAACAACCAAAGAACGACTGTCCTAACTATCCTCGATCTGCTCTGACAGAGCGCAAAACACGAGGGAAATTCCGGGGCGAGGTGATCGATGATAACGGGCAGACCGTGCACGTGACCTGATTCGTTCGTCATCTGAGTTCCTTGAAACTATGGCGCGAACCGGTTGATGTACTATCGCTACGATAGACTACGCAGTGCTGACCAGATCGCTGGATGGCATGCAGCTACTCGATAACACGACGCGACGCCGATGTGGCACGACAGTTGGTTGTAGGAACGGTTTTAGGTGAACTTGGATACTGTCAGAGCGCCCAGACCTAGACAGAAGGACAATTAGGTTTCTCGACTGAAGTCTAGAAAGTCTGACTCCAAGGAAGCGTTGTTTTGGGAGGAAATGCCTGTCCATTGGATTTCTCAAAGAACAAAGTGCCATGCATGTTCCAACCTCCAAGCTGGAGGATCAGAGGACTGTGTTGGTCAGACCTCCAACCACTGACCAACTTCATATGAGAAACTCTGCGAGTGTCGCACGAACAATTTTAGCATAGCTCAGTGGGTCACAGAGGCCAAGAAAAACTCACACCACGGTGAGCCCATTCTTTTCACATCTCGCATCGTTGAGATCATTAGATTTCACTGCATGAAAAGAGTAGAGTCGTGGTAAGCAGGAGGGAGTGGTTAGCTTACTATTTAAACCAGTCTTGCACAAGCACAAGAAAACCTAATGTACTACTCATAAGGTTGCTGAGAATTCTTCGGCAGCCCGTGACCGGTTTTGCCCTTTGTGGGGCTCATTAGGTAGGCGCAGTTCCCAAATTTCCGTCAAATTTCATTTGCTTCGTATCTGATATTATTCATTGTCCACTTACGAGTTAGTTACGTGGTAATTCTTGTCAAACGCGTACACATCTACTCAGTCCCTCGTAGCTAAAAAAACAGGTAGTACCGGGTTCGAATCCCCTCAAGATGCTTGCAGCATATGAATTGAAACCAAGATGAAAAAGGTAATCAGGGCCTCTTCGATTTTAGGACTGAGTGATTCCGCCTTGCAGGTCCATAGTCATCTCCTACGAGTCAAGTTTTTTATCACAGCTAAGAAATGCACCAGAGTACGACAGTCTGGCTTCGTCTGCTATCATTGCTAGCCGTCAAAGCCGTGAGCGAGGAAGCTTGACCACTCTTAAACAGTATTAATCCTTTATCACATGGTAACTGTCGACTAAAACCTGCGGGTGTACAATTTTCGGCGAAAAGTGGGCAGGTAAACCAGGTTTCGAGCGTGCGCCACGCTACCTGACTGGTGTGTCAATCGATCGTCACAGCCAGGACTGTTACTGGGTCGTCGTTCGATGAGTCGGGCACACCAATCACATCGCTGAAGTGTGAACACGTTCGCTTGTTCAGACGTGATAATTCAGATGCGTCCACCGTGCGTTGGTGGAGTAGTAGTTGTACGTTGGCCTCGCAAATCAGATGTCCGGGGTTCAAATCCCGGCACGGCCATTGGGTACGCACTGCTGATGAGCCCTAATAAGAACGAAACTGGAGTACAGTGCTTCTCTTTGGTGTGGACTCACCGGAATAATTACGCCAGAACAGGAACACGACCGTTCAGACGAGAGTGGTGTGACTATGACTAAACCAGTATAATTAAACCTTTGATTTCAGTCTTCTAATTGGCTAGATGTGTAGATGTGATTCATCCGTTTCTTAAATTGCTGTTGATGGTGCAGTAATCAGTCGGTGTCTGGCTCTGTATTACCTCTGACTCTACACTACAGACAGTTCCAAGTTTGCCTTTAGTTACAACTTTCTGGACCTAAAGGACATTAGACCATTCTGAGCATTTTGTGGAACATATTCAGGAACTGGTTGTGAATTTGGTCATTGTAATGAAACAATTCCCACCGGACAACTTGTATAACGTGCACCAGGACTGAAAAGTTGAGTTGTCTACTGTACTAACGTTCAGTCGAATGAAAGTGCGCTTGGTTTGTTTCAAACCGAAGCCAATTTTGGTATTTTCGGCAAATTTATTCATAACTCCAATCACATAATAGTTGCTGAAAAATTTGTACGGTCAAAGCGTTTTGTGATAAGTTTGCTTAATTAACTCTTAAGTACCATTTCCATTGTAATGACTCAACCAACAATCAGTTTGGTTCCGAACCAAACGGTTTACTCGGAACAACACAGCTATTCTGTTCCCTCCCACGACTTCACGGGAAGAGGAGAACAACTTTGCTCTGCCCTGCCTTCAAAATGGAAAAAATAATTCATTGTTATGAACGCTTACATTTCCTGTTCAACGTAGGTGGTTTAGTATCATGAACGAGTTTGCCAGTCACCGTTCCCACGTTTGGTTTCAGTAAATCGATAGAAACAATCGATTTTTCGATTGCTTAAACAAGTAATGTTATATCACCAAGTGATAATACCTTTGGCAGATAACGTTTCGCAATCTTTGTATGCAGAAATGTAAGCATGCTCTATTTTTAACCGTTGATCACCACACACCACCCCCAAAAAAAAACGAACACTCCAGGAATACTGAGGAATTCTGAGTTGAAATTAATGCATTCTAAACCCTGGTCTGGAAATTTCATTAACCTCATGGGTATACAGTTTTCATTTGCTCGTTTCAGACAACGGTGTATGGTTGCAGTGAAGTCATTGTGCCTGGATATATTCACGACGCAGGTATGATTGCTTACGGACCAAACAATGTGGTTCATTGTATGACAGAAGTGTACATGCTATTTCGAGAAATTCACTCATTTGCAAATCAATTTGGTTCTCACTAGTAACTCAAATGAATCCCTCATTTATGATATTCTTCAACTCAATGTGCTGCACACAGGCCATCTCATGTTTCAGTTAGCACGATATTCGTGACATCGCAGTATATTTTCACAAAGGAAACTACTCACAAAGTTGCTGAGAACTCGCCGACAGTCCACAACCGGTTTCGCCCTTCTTGGGGCTCATCAGGTAGACGCAGTCCCCAAATTTCCGTCAAACTTATGTTCTACTTGCACGCAAATTAGACTGATTTCGACAAATATATTCATTTGCAGCATATTCAGTTGAAGAATATCATAAAAGAAAGATTCAGATAAGTCACCCGTGAAAACCAAATTGATTTGCAAATGAGTGTCTGTCAATATATAAAGAACACCTGGGCTTTCCGCGTACCCTGACTTCAATTGCAAGATGAATTTTAAGCTTCACAAACTGCAAACTCGGGCGGTACGATCCGACTGTCACAACACTGTAGGGAACAAGTGGCCGACTCAAGTGAGGCTTTTTCTCCATGTCGTGGCCTAAATTAAACCTATTGAGACACATCGTACGATACGAAGTCAATTCAACTTGGGTTCCAATAGAACGCAAGGTTGACGGAAACTCGGGAACTGCGTCCACCTGATGAGCTCCGATAAGGGTGAAACTAGTCGTGGGCTGTCGAAGAGTTTTCAGAAACCTTGTGGCCAGTTTTTTCATAAAATTATACTGCGATATGTCGAATACCGTGCCAACTGAAACATGAGGCGGCCTTTGTGCAACACACTCAACTGAAGAACATCATAAACGAGAGACTCACGTGAGTCTCCCGTGAGAACTAAATTGATTCGCAAATGAGTGTATTTCTCGAAAACACTCCAGTTTGGGTACAGGTAGAACATTAGGTTGACGGAAACTCGGGGACTGCCTCAAGAAGGGTGAAACCAGTCGTGAGCTGTCAATGAGTTTTCAATAAACTTGTGGGTAGTTTCCTTTATGAAAACACTATTCTTTTCCTCACATCATGCGTGTGCTCACCATCTGTTTGTCTGATTCGAATGGACTACATGTGTTGGATTTTCAAAAAGTGCTAAGTTACAATACTTCTTGAGGCTGACATCGAATGGTGCAGTTTGTGCCCTCCGTAGACTGACTTGGAAACCAAACTTTGTGAGTTACCCCCTATCTTGATTCAAACTTCTGTTTTAGTCACCTAACCAGAACTCGTGTGTGTGTGTGTGTGTGTGTAAACTACCATCATGAATATGCAAGTGATTACTTGGGAGAAAAGACTTCTACTGAAATGTTCAACCGTTCCGGACGCAAGCGAAATGCTTGCGTTTCTCTGACCACTGCAAAACGCTCGAAAGATCTCAAGAATATAGCCCAAAGTTCAGTGTTTTTCTTCAGCATTTTGCGCGTTTTGAATAGAATCAATTCAATGTTTGTCAGCTGGTAAGTTCGCCCTACATTATTTCGGCTATTATATTTTAGCAAGAAACCGTACGGCGCTGTTCAGATACCAGGTGGGTCGTTAGGACCTCAGAAAGGTACCATTTAAGAGTAAGGTCAATTTTATTCGTTTGCGCTTGTGTACTACCTGGCATACACACATTGGCTGGCGCTTTTTATCTGACAACTGATCTGACAGTCCAATTCTGTCTACCAAGTCAAGATGCCAGTGTTTTCAATCGATTCACTGTCAAAGGATAGACGGCTGGCGACATGAATTTGGCAGTGCAGAAATCACTTTTGGACTGTGGACTTGAAGAATACTGACGAGGCGGAGATGTTTGAAATTAGCTTGAGGACAATTAATTCAGCAGGCGGAGATGTTTGAAATTAGCTTGAGGACAGTTTGTGGTTAGTTTAATTCAGCATCTCCTAGCTACAAGTGTCCAACAACTAGAAGAACGCTCCTGTGAGGCGGGTTCTATGACAAGAAGCGGTGTTTTCAACCACTGAAGCAAGGTGATAACACCACGGGCGGAACCTGACGTCAGACTGACAGTTCGATCATGCCCATGAACCTCAAAATGTAACCATTCACGTGGATTCCCACTGAATAGGACGGGAAACAATATACGCAGTCAAATCAGGTGGAAAAGTGGTGGATTTAGTCCCCATTCGTGTTCATGTTGTTGACAGTCATGCGCAACGTCTTATTTTGGCGCTGCGACCAACTTTGTCTCATTGTCCCAGTGTTGTTGAACAACCACACTGGAACTTGCATCCGTCATAATCCATACTAATGAAAGAAAGAAGGCCTTCTCTGCGAAGTTATTTGTTAGAAAATGCCAAGTGAACAGGTACGGACTATTGGACAGGGAAGCAAAACTCTCGTTTGCATCTTATTTGCAAAAAACTGGACATCCATCTTTTCCTGAACGCGTCTGCTTGAACTTTCCTGGATATTCATTGACTCCAATCATTCGTCCCTCAAATCCAAGCAAATGCTACAAAGCGACTGCACAAATCCCGCAACAGATCTCCCTTTTCAAGAGACGCAAAGCGAATTTACAAGAACAAAACCGACTACTGACATGCCTCCCCATCAGTAGTATCACCGTTACACTAATATATAATGGCTGTCTTTTTGCTTACTGGTGTTTGTAATGGTTGGAGCTCTATGGCATTGCCTCTGAAGATGTTTTACCCTGATTAATACTTTGTGACCGGAGTACGTCTTATTTCTGCTGAAGACCAAAGCCACATGCTCTGCCTCGAGTTCATGACCTTCTTTCGTAGGATATTAGCAACGGACACACTGATAAAAGGAATCGCCATCATCCTTAAACCTGTTAGTCACCACGTTGGTGGATGTTTTCAGGATGAGAAATCTAGAAAAGGCTCTGTTTTTTTAATAGCAGGGCAACTGAATGAAAACAAACTGGTCGTCAACAGGTGCTTAAATCCATGACTAATAATGTCATTCTTCATCGTGCAGTTTCGATTTAGTGCTCCCCTGGTGGTGTACAGCCCAAACGGAACAGGTCCAATTTTCTGAAAGACACCAGACACAAAACGGGCTCTCGAAAGAGTAACTTTGACATGAAGGAAACTACTTACAAGGTTGCTGAAAACTCTTCGACAGCCCACAACCGGTTTCGCTCTTCTTGGGACTCATCAGGTAGGCGCAGAGATTCACTTGAGTCTCTCGTGAAAACCAAACTGATTTGCAAATGAGTGCATTTCTCGAGTAACTTTGAGGCCGTCGGTTCTTCAAAAACAATGCGCCCACGTGATATAGACGTGTCACCAGATGTCAAACCAGTACTCAAACGCAGTCAGTTGTCTCAAAATCTCCGAAATTCAAATGCCTTTTCTTAGTTGCTGCATTATTCAGTAAATAAATGTATGCCTGTTTTTTCAACAAGACTCGGGGTGACTGCTCTGATTCCTGTTGGATGTTTGGACGTATAACCGAGAAACCGAAAAAACATGCGCTCCTCACTCCGTGTGCTTCCCTTATTGATGGATTCCATTATGTCCAAAGATCCATAGGTCAACCTCTCCTCAATGAGTAATGATGTTGGTCACACGGGAAGTACGTGACCTGCAAGCCGTTAATATTACCAAATCACATATATCAGATGGGACACTATTGGCCATAGTCACTTACTCGATCTAAATCCATGATCGGCCGTCCGACTGTAAGATAGTAAAGTACGCAGCAAAGGAAGAGCAGTGGAGGGGCAAACTGAGGTATAAGGTAGTGCAGATAAGATTATAGTATAGTATAGTGTAGTAAAGTAGAGTAGAGTAGAGTAGAGTAGAGTAGAGTAGAGTAGAGTAGAGTAGAGTAGAGTAGAGTAGAGTAGAGTAGAGTAGAGTAGAGTAGAGTAGAGTAGAGTAGAGTAGAGTAGAGTAGAGTAGAGTAGAGTAGAGTAGAGTAGAGTAGAGTAGAGTAGAGTAGAGTAGAGTAGAGTAGAGTAGAGTAGAGTAGAGTAGAGTAGAGTAGAGTAGAGTAGAGTAGAGTAGAGTAGAGTAGAGTAGAGTAGAGTAGAGTAGAGTAGAGTAGAGTAGAGTAGAGTAGAGTAGAGTAGAGTAGAGTAGAGTAGAGTAGAGTAGAGTAGAGTAGAGTAGAGTAGAGTAGAGTAGAGTAGAGTAGAGTAGAGTAGAGTAGAGTAGAGTAGAGTAGAGTAGAGTAGAGTAGAGTAGAGTAGAGTAGAGTAGAGTAGAGTAGAGTAGAGTAGAGTAGAGTAGAGTAGAGTAGAGTAGAGTAGAGTAGAGTAGAGTAGAGTAGAGTAGAGTAGAGTAGAGTAGAGTAGAGTAGAGTAGAATAGAGTAGATCAGAGTAGAAAGAAATTTCGCCTCGCACCTTAGGTGGAGTTTTTTGTCAGCCAACTTCACATAAGATTCCGTGGATTCTCTCCCATATCGTGGAAGTATAAACTCATGAGATTGGATTAACTCAAGTGCAGCCGTACATGAGAAGTATAAAGTGAAAGAATTAGTTGAACTCTGTATGCTCTGAGAAACTTTGTCCAAGTAGGTCCCTTTGAGCCATGTCTGGTTACTCAGCGACGTACATCTAATCAGTTGACAACTCCTTAATCCTACCCATTGTTTTCAGGATGACGTGAATCACGACCACCGTGACACATCGATTCCAAGAGACAAATGGAAGCAGGCTAGTACCACAAACACTTATGAGTTGCCTTAGTTGGATTGTTTGCCGTCATCAGAGTCCATACCCTGGAGTCATGTCAGCGGCTTACTGTGGGACCTAGACTAACACCAATAGTTGTTCAAACTATGCGAGTGATTTGCATGCAACTCAAAGTAGAACGAACTTTAATCTCCAGTTAAACAACTTTAGGCTTCTCTTTCCATTCTGTTTTTGGGGATAATGCAGAGCTCGACAGTTCCGTGGGGCATCTGAGAGACTATTGTTGAACTTCACATCGTCTGCGGAAGCAAAGCATAAAACAAAATCGAAACCTCTCTGTGTAAATAGGCTTTATTACGAAACCTGTTCAAGGCGGTTGCGATTTTGGACATCTTGAAGCCGATTCACTTTTTGCGGAATAAAGTTGGTCTAGAGTAAGGCCTTGTAGTGTGTCCATGACTTCAAACATAAGCAGAAGATGGTGAGTCATAGGTGCAGTTTATTGTCAGTCAATTAGCGCAGAGGAACATGATATTATGCACAATGATCAGCTCACTGTCGACTCGAGCTATGTGATCATTTATTCGCTGACAAGCGTTTATTGAACTATATGCTGGTGAATACTTACGGCCATCCATACACAGTTTATTTTCGGCCTCCACCACCCACATCACTTCCGCATTCAGTCTATCGCGCGTATCTCTAGTTCGGCCCCGTCAGTTCCGAGCAATTTCTCATACAATTTGACGCTGGGGGTCGATGGTACTGACCAACCGGAAAAATAGGGAAGTGACTCAAAGCCAAGTTAAATACGAGGGTGACTTGTGGAATAGTTCAATTAAATATGACAAATTTTTAAACACTGATTTTCCGAGACTGTCCCGAAAGTACCGGCGCAGTCAAGAGATATCAAAAATACTAAATATTTCACACTACTCACTTTCACTGGAGTAGACAATACAAACTGCATTACATCATTATTCACAGCCAACCATCTGAAGGCGAGCCGCTGGTGTGTAGGTTTGTGTTACCATATAGCTACAAATGTCTTGCAGCAGATTAGTCTTCATTTTTCCCTGCCGGGGGACATGTCTCAATGTAGTTACGGCCTCAAGTTTTCGTTCTCAACCTAACAGTTGTGACCTCCCCAGCCCTGGTGTCCATCAGCTGCCCCCTCCAATCTGACGTTGCTGTGAATTGCCGTTCTGGCGCCTTTCAAAAGTGGAAACCTCGTTCTGGCGCCTTTTAAAAGTTTGAAACCTCGTCTGAGTCTGAGTGGTTGACGCGGTAGCCTATCGTTTGAAAGATTCCTAGTCACCCATGTGCTAGACCAGATGACTTGGGTCGACGACACGTCTAGAAAGGCACCCTCAGGAATGCACAGAGTGAGGTTACTTTTTATCACACCTCTAGTAATGCGGCAATCTAGAAATGGAGCAGCAAAGCCTGGCAGAGATATCAATATGCCAAACTCCAACTCACTTCCAAAAATGAATGTGAAGAACTCAAATGAGTCGACAGCATTTCTTTGTACACTGCGCAGTTCAGTAGGGGATAACGTACAACACCACCAGAATTCCTGACGAATGTACCACGATTCCAAAGTGGAAAAGGGAACAACAACCATTGTTGCCATGTTAAATCTTGCTAGAAAATCAACACTCAACTTTATAATATAAGGCTGCATTCTATAAAAAGCTGTATGCAGCTCTAAGCTGAATATGCCACCTTTGAATGGGCATGTACGAGTTGATCTAATTGTGCAATACTGAACACAACGAGAACTTTGCTAGACCTGTATGAAAAGGAGTATTATCCCCAACTTGATTATCCGATTTCTCGTAGAAATTGCTAGATAAAATAAACTTAAAGACTAACAAATTGGAATGGTAAACTCACAAATGTGTGAAAGGACTTCTCTTCACACTACCAACAATATATAAGTAGCTCAGTGGAAGAATAAACTTTACCCGATGAGTGAAACTTCCATCTGAGAAGTTATTACTCGAGGAGCCAGTCAACACGTGTGACCGCGTGATGTGGATTCCGTGATTGAAGGATGAGCGGCGCTATATCTTGTCTAAGTGCGAGTTAATCACACTGCTGATCAGCCACTCGTGGCCGACCGTTATGCTGATGGTTCTCGGCTTTTCAGCATAGATTGGCTTTACTTACAGGACGAAATCCCACAAAAATCCCAAATCTCTTCACACTACTAACAGTTATTGATTTAGTTGAAACATATCAAAAGAAGCAAAATTGTGCGTGCTAGAAGCATGGATTTTTGTTTCAGCAATCGCGCGTGATTCCTACTCGAAGTGTGTGTCAAACCGCGGATCTCATTAAGTTGATAACATTTGAAAGCAAATCTGATGAGTTAACCCCTTTTCATTGGTTCTCATGCCCAGATTTCTGACGTCCCTCGGATCATATCAGAAATGGCTAAGTTAGTCTCTTACTTGACCATGCATTTCCTGGCTCTTCTTTATAGTGTTCTTTTTAGTGTCTTATCACAGCAGAATGCCTAACCAATATTCTAGAATGCAAAGTGTAGGCACGCTCATTGTCAAAAGTGAGCAGCATAGCTGTTGATCTTCCGAGTTGAAATCGAATAGCCAAGTATAATGGCCACCCTCGCTTCCAACCTGATTAGACGGACCTTGAGTCTCCATGGTGAACAGATAGGGTCTCAAAAGGAATCTGCCTTAATTCCTCGGCCAGCAGGTTCACTCGCTTACAGAAACCCAGACTTATTATGGATAGCTAGTTTGGTGGACTGATGCCGAGACATTCCGGATGTATAGTTAGCTGAATTTTCTGAGTTTTGCTATTTGCATAAAATATCAATTAAGTTGTTCTGCGCCCGACACTACAAGGAAACCTGATTCACTAGCGCCTTGTATCATACACTGGTGATTCTCAGAGGGCAGCAACCCTCTCTGGGCGCCTCTGTCAGTTTGCTCACAAACCTAAATAGATCAACGGTTGTCCAACACACGAGCATTGAGAGGAGCTGCGGACGGCCGAAGCAGATGTTCTCGCATCGTTATTTCAGACTTTAGTACTATTTTTTTATTCACCTAACTCAGCTTCTCTCCTCCAAAAGCCTCAAAGTCAGTCAGTTCTGCCACTTTTACGCGGTTCATCTACAGATAATGAGCAGTATACTCACATTAATAGGACAATCTCAATATATCGATGACATTCGAGTGTGATGGGATTCAGTGAACTGTTCTGTTACCATCTATTTTTGAATTTTTCACAAGTTCTTTTTGTCCTAAACAATCACACATATTTATCAAATATGACAATGATATAGCCGTTAGCAGGGAATATTCTGTGGCCGCGAATGTAAACTGTTGTGTTAGGAGGTTGTGTTTACAATTCAACAACATATGGATGACTTACAACTACTACCACTCTCTCTCTCTCCAACTATTATGGGTGGTTGCTTCCAAGTGCAATTAAATATTTCGAAGTTGAATTAGCCTCTGATGGGTCTTGGCACGATCATGTGGAAGACATACTTCTAAAGATTCCTGTGCCCGAACTTTCCATACAGTTTTTGGCTCCACATATTCTCTTTTCTGTTTGCCCTTTCCTAACTGCAATAACGCACTGTCCACACCACCCTCAGAAGCTCTGTTACAATGTCTTCCTCCGGTTGTGTGTAACCCATTGGAAACTTAATAACTTCACACGGCAGTACTTGTTGAAATCGTTGTGTGATCCTGCACAATCGATTATAATCTTTCAGTTGTAACACCCATTCGGTACCTAACTGCCGTGCCACCCCAAGCACGAGGGCTGATATACTGCCACGTTGCCTAAGACTAGACAGAGGAGGCCGGGATGCAGAGGTCAGTTTCGAACCACGGACTTTCCGGTCAGAAAACTTGCGCTCCAACCACTTGAGCCATCTCGTCCCAATTCTTTGTATCTTATACACACTGAACTACTACTAATAAAATTCCGAAAACAAAAACCTTCTGGTGCCCCAAATTTAACTGCACACCGTGGTTCACAAGTCTTAGTATTCAGCTCTGTAATCAGAGTGTTCCCAAGCGGCGTTGTGATTTTTTGCCCGGCTTTTCCCAGCAGTTCCACAAAGGACAGCTGAGCACCATTCCTGTTTCTTCACCGTATTTCCGGCGGGATAATGCACTGTGAGGGGAAGTCAACCATACAGGTGATTATGAACTCTCGTATGAATTCCGATCGTAACTGTATTTTTGGCACATGGGTGAACCGAGGAATATTCAAAATGAAAACCGCCTCGGTGCTCAAACGGGCCATACTCCATTGCTTTTGTTGGGAAAATCAACAAAAAACGGCGAAAACATAATGCGATATCTCGAAAATCGTACCAATCAAAACATGAGAAAGCCTTTGTGCAGCACATTCAGTTGTAGAATAGCATAAACGAGAGATTCACTTGAGTCTCTCGTGAAAACCAAATTGATTTGCAAATAAGTGTATTTCTCGAAAACAGTGCAATTCGGGTTCAAGTAGATCATAAAGTTGACGGAAACTCGGGGACTGCGCCTACCTGATGAGCCCCAAGAAGAGCAAAACCGGTCGTGGGCTGTCGAAGAATGTTCAGCAACCTTGTGAGTAGTTTCCTTTACGAAAATATACTGCGATATCTCGAATGACGTGCGTCATGAAAATATACTGCGATATCTCGAACGACGTGCCAACTGAAACATGAGGCGGTCTTTGTGCAGCACATTCAGCTGAAGCATATAATAAAGGAGAGATTCAACTGAGTCTCCATGAAAACCCACTCCATGTGTGAATGAGTCTATTTGTCGCAATTTCTGAGTTCTTTTGGAAAACCAATGTATCTTAACTACTTTAAACTGTAAGTCCCAATTTAGCTGAAAAAGTCACAAAGAAAGTCACGAATACACTGTCACCCTCTGGCACTGAAATCGTCTCCTAGCATTTCTCGCTGAGGAGCGTGCTTTGGATTTATGCCACCTTCAGCACGTGCCTCTAATAGGAATTCCACCAATTACTGAGTGACAGAATACTCATCCATGATGGTGACAAAGTTGATGGAAACTCGATGGCTGCGCCTACGGGATGAGCCTCAAGAAGAGAGAAAACGGTCTTGGGCTGTTCAGCAACCTTTTGAGCAGTGTGTTAAGTCTATTGCGATATCTTTAATGTTGTGCCAGGTGAAACATGAGGCGGCCTGGTGGAGTACATTCAGTTGCTTACGAACATCATAAACCAGAGGCTCAGCTGAGTCTCTCGTTAAATTAAGTTGGTATGCAAATGAGTGTATTTCATTACTAAAGTGTTTGCACCTGTCAACAGTTCTAAGGAACTTGAACATCACAGACCCTCAACTATTTCAGTATACTTGGGACATTTTGATCCTGGTGCAGTCGATATTCATTCAAGAATCACTGCGTCATCTCAGAAGCCCAAAGAAAACAAAGCATCGTGTAGACAAATGTATTCTTCCTTGTGCATAAATCTTCATAATTTCGGATCATTTTCGCTCTAGGTAATTTTCCGTTTAACTACCAAAAAGCCTAATTTTTCCAACAGAATTACTTCTAGTGACCCGCAAGTTTGTACTTTCAACCTGATGAAGATATAATAGATTGGAGAGGCTTTGTAAACTGAGGCACTATCAAGTAAACGTTAACTTTTTGTGAAATTTCCATAAAGATTTTGTCCTATTTTTCTGACAAAAAACAGCTGTAGAAATGTTACAAAAGCTGATTGGACGACAAGCAGGTAACCTCAGTGAATAAGGTCAAATAACTTGAATTCGGAATTAGTAAATGAAGAACTGGAAATAGTGCTGTCTTTCCTGGAGTTTCCCCTACTTTTCAGTATCAGTATCACCTGCACAGTATCACCTGTGCAGGTTATAAATCTCCAGTTGTGTCAATGAATGGAATAAAAACTGTGTGGGTTTGTACGAGGTTGTATTGATTTGTTGCGCTGCGAAATAAAGCTCCAATGAACTATACCTGTTTGCAAATTACATTGGTGTTGCCGACAAACCCAACCTCTTGTCTGTGATGTTCTTCAAGTGACCATGCCCAGAATGTTCAGTTCGCACGATATTCGATTAGCCAAAGCAAACTTCATTGATGGGACTGTTAAGGCTACATTGCGTGCAATTTGACGTTCAAGTAGAAAGGGAGCTTGATGGACACTCTGAGACCAACCCTACCTGACGTACTCCGGGAAGAGCAAAACGGGTAGCCGGTTGTCAGCGTCTTCCGCAACCCTGTTAGCAGTTCGTTTTGTCAAACAAATAAATTCTCACATTCACATCAGTCTTGTTTGAACAGTCGTCCTCCTGTCCTGGAGCAATTATTCTGGTGAATCCACACCAAAGAAGGGAAAAACTGGAATCGATTCTCGCTCTTATTAGAGCACACCAGCAGTGCATATCCAATGGATGCGCCGGGTGTCGAACTCTGGACACCTAACATGCAAGGGAAACATGTTACCACTACTCCAGCGCATGTGGGACGCATCTGAATTCTCACGTCTGAACGGAAGAACTTTTTCACGCTTGAGCGATGTAATTGGTATGCCCGACTCATCATCCATACGACGACCCCGGTTGTGACGATCGATTGGCCCGCTTGTCAGAACTTCCTAGTCCGGTAGCGCCACAGACTCTTGAAACCCGCTGGACAAATTTTGTTGATGCATGTTGATAAATGCAGCAAATAAATTTTCCTTAGTTAGCGAAGGTCAGTATGTTTTGCGTGGTGACATTCTGAAATAAGAAGCTGCGGATGCGTTGGGGCACAGCCATTGATTTGAACAATAGCACGCAAGTGCTTCTCGCCTGTACACATTGTCATCCAAATGTATGAAATCCAGGCATTTGATCCAGCGTCTCTGCTCTGCCCTGTCGCACATGGTGTGAAATTATTCTTCCTCTGAGCTACTCATGTATTGACAGTAGTGTGAAGAAACTTTGGAATTTACAATAAAAATCGACTGAAAATCCCACACTACCAACGATTGATGTTTGCTCACTACTAACAGTACGCCAGTTCAACAAACATGACTGTTTTAGAGCTCATGTGCAATCATGTGGTGGTCAGAAAATGAAGCTTCCGACAGTTTCGTTTTTTCTGGTTATGATTATGGCTGGATATATGGGCCAATATTGCCTTGATGGTGGTTAGCGTTTCTAAAGTGAAGAAAAATTGATCAGCTGCAGCACCTTTTTGGCGCCTGCCATGCCACCCGAAGGAGGCACGAGGGCTGGGATACTGCCAGGTTGCCCAAACCTAGACAGGGGAAGTCGAGAGGCAGAGGTCGGGTTTGAACCACGGACATTCCGGTCAGTAAATTCGCGCCCTAACCACTTGGGCCATCTCGCCACGAAATTAACAGAGCCAACCCCCTCAACAAGGTGATTTGTGTGTCTAGCAGTACTTTCTAGCCTCCTCATTGGAGTTTCTCCCCAGATGGTACACTTTCCAGTCGTGTCCTGTTAGTGTACTCCTCCTTAAAGGAAACTGACAGAAGTACACACTAAGTGAGGCAAACCGTTTGGAATACCTCGACGGACAGGGCCAGCAAAAGTAAACAATACTTTGGGACCAACTAAGTGCTCAAGAAAAGCTACGAAATAGCAACAAGTGGGCATATTCTATGCCAGATTGGATGGTAAAACTGATTGACTAAATCTGGGAATCCTACTTCTTGTTGTAACGGTTTCGACACTTATGCCCAGTTCATAAAGGTCACGCTCCCTGTGTAGGTTTGTAAGCAGACAGAACAAGTGACTTCACCTCTCACCTAGTTGAAGTGTGAAAGCAACCTTTTGGTATCTCCAGACTATGGGTACAAATGATTCACCAACTGGTTGAAAGAATACAATACATAAGGTCATATGCTTTAATTACACAAATAACCCAAACTACTCTGTCCGACTGTGCCCCATCGGCCATACTACAAAAAAGTCTGGAATCGAATTTTCAGGACCTTACCTCACCTTTTTCCCATGAGTATGTCATGACATTTCTCATGAAAATACCCGATTTCATCCAACGTGGGACTTGAAATGGACCTTTATTCCTTCAGCGATGATTCGACGTTGACTCAGGATGCCCTGATAGATGTTCAGTGCACCTGGCCCCATACCAAAAGTAAGACCTCTTCTATTAGCTAAAGTCCTCATCAAGCTACTATATCTCCATAAATACCATCAAGGGCTCTGTAACTTCGTCTGAAAAAGTCTTTTGCAAAATCACGTAGAATACTTCAGGATGTCTTAGCATAAAGATCATGAAGAATGTTGTGATAAATTTGAGTACATTGGTACATGCAAAGTTGTTTGCCTCTTAGTTTTTTCCGCTCCAACAAAGGATGATATCACGCGTTGCCGACGAATAGGAGTGACACAGCATTATGACAGTGATGTCGACTACAGCGCTGATCAAACAGGTGAACATGAGATACTTTTGTCGTCCGATTGCTTGATATGAATTCATTGTCTGTTATAAACCAGGTACAATGTCCGATGAATGGGACCCGCATAGCCTAGTCACTTCTTTGTTCTGAGCACAATTAGAGCTGATCGCGTATGTCTTCTAGTGGGGACGCTAAAGAAATCAGTTTAGGGCCAGTTGAGAAAAGCTGAACCGATCTTATGAAAAGTTTTCGCTGTTGCAACCAATCATAACTGACTAACAGGACAGACATCATCATCATCATCACCATCCTCATCATCATCATCATCATCATCATCATCATCATCAGCATCATCAGCATCATCATCATCATCGTCATCAAGAACAGCATGACATCAGTGTCCAACACCGATACTCCGTTGCCGTACACAGAATAGCTAGATATAATGGAGAGCGAGTGGTAATCTATCAAGTGTATATTTGCTCTAAATGCCAGACGTACAGCAGTATACGCATTCTTAAATCGAACATCGTTGTACTCGGCGAATTTCACATTGTAACCACGGTACTCCGTGAGAGTAAACCAGTTGAATTCCTGAATTAAACTTGCTTTGCAGGAATTTCTATTTCCGTCTGCACCTGATCACGTGGGGGGGAGTTGAGGTATTTCCTGTGCACCGATAGACTGTTCTGTCTAAACTGTGTAATGTTTTGCTTTGTGTGAAATGTTGTGGTACACGAGTGTACTAGTCATTCAGTCAATCGGAACATGGCGTTCACCTAAATAAAGAAAGCTCATTCTCTTGTGAACTCGAAGTCAGCTGCTTCAGGTACTCAGTTATAGATAGTGAGCAACAAATCGGTGTGTTCCAGTCAGAACAGGATGCACTTCATGAAGTAGAAAGTTCAATCATGCAATACGTTGATTAGTCACAGCTTGTAGGACATGGTAATAGCGTTCTGACCTTGAAATACTTCCCTATTCAGGAAATCAACAAAAAGGTGAAAAAGTTGACACCTGAACTTTTCTTGGATCAATTGGTTAGTTTATAAAGAAACATATTCTGTATGTTACCACTTGGATATATGTTTCGTTAGTTTATAAACTGGATGGAATATGATCTTTTCATAACGGTTAATGCTGTTTGAACCGAAAAGTCCGGATATGGAAGGGAAAGATGACTAAAGAATCACCACAATCTTACCTTTTCTGTGTTTGAGTTATCACTACAATCAAGTTGTTGTTGTCCGTGAGAATCGCACTACTTAAGAACTCCAATAACAATGCAGCCACTATACAGTTCTCCTCGATTTTTCAGCACAGATTGGCACAGTCTATTAGCAACTCGGAGAAAGGAAAATTTTACAAGATGAGTGAAGCTTCCGCCTGAGAAGACCACTTGAGGAGGCAGTCAACACACAACCGCGTGATGTGGTTTCCGCGATTGAAGAACGCATCGTACAGAGGACCCATCTTGTTAGCATGATCATACCTCGAATCGAAATCGTTCAGCTGTAACACCTTTTCGGTGCCTAGCTGCCATGCCACCCGGAGGAAGCACGAGGGCTGGGATACTGCCAGGTTGCCCGAGCCTAGACAGGGGAAGTCAAGAGGCAGAGGTCGGGTTCAAGCCACGGACCTTCCGGTCAGTAAATTCGCTAACCACTTGGGTCATCTCGCCCCATGATCATACCTCAGCATAATTGTCTGAGTGGAGGGCAATGTGGCCAGAACTGTGAGAAACTGCTCAGTCCCCTGTGACAGGGTTGGTATTTTGTCGGTCAAACCAGCGGTGATTCCAAGGAACCGGATCAACCCGGATGTTTTCGAGAAAACTGAGTTAAAGGAAAACAGGAATACTGGACAAATATTCGACAAATAGTCAGATTGGTTTTCTCGAACTAGCAGTCGAGTCTCTTGTTTTCAGCAGCCTCATGAGAAGTGTGGTACGTCTACACCACCCAAGTATATTTGCCTCTGCAACGCAATGATACGGAAGAACGAATTTAGTGCAGAGTACTATGTACTGCTCTCACCGAGTCTGAAAATGGAATTTTTCCAGTAGTAAAGTTCAGGGGGGAGGAAACTCAATCGACCAAACAATTCTGGTGGAACGGAATCTTTTCCGGTCAAACTTCATTTAAAGGGAACAACCCCTAGAATGAAAGAGGACACGCATTTATTGGAAGAACTAGCTTCAAAGTGAAAATAACTGAATAGGAGGGTCCCATGTTATTGGTCCAGTGCGGGTCACCATTTCAAAAGTTCTATATCATTACTAACCCACTGGTGAACCGATCTTGATGTCCGATAACATCGTGGGACAATTTATTGAAACAATTCCCGGCTACAATACTGATGAGAAGGAATAAAGTTCAAGAATCGGTCGAAGCAACCCAATATAATTCAACTTTTCATAAGGTCTTCCGAAAAGCCCGAAAAGCTTTATTCATCAACAAAGATCCATCTTTGTCAAAAGTACCGTATTTAATCGACACACTTGATTGCGGTTGGACGAAATACACCCAAGACTCCCAGTAGATTGGGACTGAGGAACATTATAGCAATATTAATTAAGAACGCAACACGGGGAAGGGGTCCTCTTGGTCCCTCCTGTGGATGGACAACCCTCTGGTTTTCGTCACCCTATATTGGGAGGAATTCGTGGAAAATATTTAGGCAGAATCCAAGAAATACTTCCCGCCGACAAGATATTTGCTATTCATCAGGGGTCTGTTTCCTGCTACAAATATCCACACCGAATATCTCTCACGATGAACAGTTGCCGCTTCAAACAATAGACTGCTTCAGTTACTTAATGACATAAAGGACCTCGGTACCACCATCTGTGGTTTCTTTCTTGGCTTGACTTTTTTGAAACATCTCGTTCGAACCACTAGCCTTCCTAATTCAAGCGGCTTCGAAGTCCATTTCAGTGAGAATAGAATCATAAACCAAATTGGTTTACAGATGAACGTTTCGCTAATTTCGTGCAATTAGGGTTCCATTAGAACATAGGGTTGATGGAAACTCGGAGACTGTGCCTACCTGATCAACCCCAAGAAGGTCAAAACCGATCGTGAGCTGTCGAAGGATTATCAGCAAACTTATGAGTAGTGTATCACGCCTATAAAGGTTTAAAAACTTTTACGTTAATAATAACCAGATTCTCTGATGAACGGCGTGCACACAATCCCCATTAGTTTGTAACAGCCTTTGTCACTTTTCAGGGAACATTGTGAACTCCGCCGATGTCTTCAAACAATGCACCCCTGTTATCCTTGTCTGATCGCCACGAGTAACGATATCGCGTAAGCTGAATCTATCTCCATCCTTGTCAGTGTTGTGCAAAGTGGATTATCGCGCGTGCCAATATGCTACTGAATTGAGTTCAAGTAGAAAGTTTGTATTATGAAATTTCGTCCAACACGCACCACGAAGAGAAGTTCGATGACATTTTCCAACCAGTTTCGATTCGTCCTTTCTGTCTAAAGTCAACATTATTCTCCATACAGTCACGCGGGCACCCTGTTATACAGCGTTTTTTTTCTTGTATTAACTCGGTTTACTTTCTTCTAACTCGAAGTGTTTCCACAGGTCTGTAGAGATCGGATTTAGAGGCTGATATATTGTCTCGGTAGTGAAGCGTCATGAAAGACAAAGCTGTCGTATTTTGCAAAGTCCCTATCGATGCCATTCCAGATTACAACTGATTACAACTGCGCCTACAAGACCCAATGGAATGAAATGTGAACAGCACGCAAGATACTGTCCACGAACAAAGGACCAGTCATTCAGATGAGCTCCGAAATTCCAACGCGTCATTGACAGAAGCGATTGAACCCTAATCCCACTCATGAACTGGTATCTTCTTGTAAGCGTGCAGGCTTGCGTCGATAATGGTGTTCTTTTTAAATAAAATTCCCACAGGATAAAAGGGGA
>NW_008751823.1:637781-650478 GCF_000715545.1 Opisthorchis viverrini | reverse complement strand
AAACTCGTCCAAATGGCTCCATTTTAAGACCTCTGCTAAAGTGACCGTCTACTTCAAAAAATATCCCATAATCCAAGCTCTCCTGAGGACTCCGACATCAGCCTCAGACTCTGTAGGTGTGTAATTTGTTCCAAGCCGATAAGATCAGTTCGACCTGTTTGGTTTAATGAGTGCCGATCAGAAGCAACCTTCATTTGGCCTAACCTGTCAAGATGAGCAAACTCAGAGATTCCATAAGCTGGTAGTTCACCTTCTCAATATGTGCACTACAATCTCAGTACAATGAAGAGAAGTCTGCGCAGGGTTGAATATCATTACAAGGTCAGACAAAGTTCTGGTAAGAACTGCTGGTTTCGGTAGACGAAGTTCACAAAAATTAGCGTTTGGAGGTTCATATGGCCTGTCTACCCAGGAGAATGAGAACAGCAATCTACCGACTATTTTCATGGTCTCATCATCAGAGTATGTGAACAACATCTGAATGCATTCCATTCCATGGCGTCAGTTAATCGAATCGGTGACAGCTATTTATGGTGCAGATCCAAGTATGATTGTCAATCCTACTGGCGCATCGTATAGTGGATTCATAACACACACACACACACACATGTCTACGCCGAGTTTATAACACGTTTTTGGAGTGCGCAATGAAAACTTATGTGATTAAAATTAACCATAACCCTTAGGGGATGTTTCGGCGTGAAAACGCTAACAAATTCAAAGCATCTGCTTACTTCTTCCATCAGTGAAACTCATCGGTGAGACGTCATTGCGCTACGTGACATGTCGAAGCTAGGATCTATGCAATAAACCAAACAGCGGACCGCCATCAAATTCCTACATCTGCTACGCACAAAGTCGCCAGTCAGGAAAACGAGGTTGTTAGGAAATGAGCCGGCATTTGTTCAAACATTTTGCCCGCCTAAACCAGGCAACTTTGCAGTTTTCCAGTTTTATTCCTTTCGCTTCTAAAGTTAGTCTGATGCGCCCCCCCCTTTTTTCGCACACTCATGGGTGTTCCGAAAACGGAAGTTCTCATACTTGAGACTCTCCTCACTCGGAAGAATTTATCAATTTCCACAGTATCCAACAAGGGAGTCTAGGTATTCGCAGCTGAAGCCGGAGATGTCCTGTGTGCGGTACAGATTACTGATTCAGATAGAAATCAGCTGAGCCTCTCCGAATTCGTATGCGAATGAGAGTAGTTGTTGAAGGTCACATGAAGCCGCGCCTTTATGGCTAAACCCCTTCTATGAAAGTACAATTATCGAAGTCCTGAAAGCAGATTTTATGGTTGGAGGAACTTTGCTTCACTGTCTTGCAATAAAAAAAACAGCGGAGATGATCAGCCGGAAGCTACGTCTGCTAGATGGTTATCTTCGGAAAAAGACATGGCTGCACGCTTATTATCACTCGAGAAACCACCTCAAGGGACAGATTAAAAAGGTTTCTACTGAGAGTTGGTCTCTCCTGGAAAAGGCCTTGCCACCGAACTGCGCTCCATGGGCCAAACGAAGTGTTCTGGACGGTTAGTCTCTCCTGAGATCGGTCTCTTCAGAAATGGACAGATAAGGTCTTACAACAATCACTTCAGCCTCCGGAGATCACCGTAACACAGAATACCGAACTACATTAGAGCCTGATGATGCCATCGGTGTCATCAACTGTCAAACACTGATTGGAGTTGTGCGGAATCAACACAACTTAAGGTAGTCTCAGTACTGAGGTTGTGCCTCACCGGACAGAATACCAACGGCAGAAGGAGGTCCCGCACAACAACACTGCACAAGCTAGGACCCTCCTATTGAATATTATAGCGATGAGGTGTAGAATCCATTTTATCGTGACAGTTGTTGTTTTTGTACACTGTCATTTGGTGTGTTGTACTCGGCTCATTTTTTCGGTTCTCACATCGTAAGTTTGTTCATCCAGGTTTGCTAGTTTGACTGTTCACTACGGATTTCGAGTTGATATTCTGCAACATCATGGGACATCTTTGACAGATATTCTCAAAGTTTGAGGCTTGTACAACCAAAATTTCGGCACTGTATCTACAGTGTCGCGTTTCTAGGTAAAACTCTTTTTCGACAGCACTCACCTTGAAGGTTTGGGTGTCACTAAAAGGAACTCTTCAAGTACTTGTATTATTCAGCAGTAATGCTTGATAAACTACAGGTGTTATAAGGACAGCCATAGTATTATTGCAATAGGTTTACTGTATTTTATTTTATTGTATTGTATTGTATTGTTTGTATTGTATTGTATTGTATTATTACCAAAATTTCCGGTACACGAATTGCTGCTCACTCTTAGAGAAGAATCCCCCCCCCCAAGTAAGACCACTTCCAACTGTGGCCAGTTACACTGGCCACTTCGTATGGTCTTTGTTCCGGGGACTAGCATATATACATTTGTATATGTGTATAAAGTACAGTACAATACAGTACTGTATGGGATATACATAAACATATGTACACGTTTCTCTGTTTCTTGAGTTGAGCAGTGAGTATCCTTTCAGCGAGTGAAATTTGTGTGAACCGATATGAAAAGCTATTCAGTAGTGAGTGTCTTTCTATGCTACATTTTGCCTTCAATTCCATACTTACCAGATCACTTTTCCACAGAATTGGAGCATGTTAACCAACTGCTCCAAGCGGCCCCACGGTAAACCGTACATTCTGATACAGACGTGCGCCCAAAACTTGCTGCCATAGGGTATAAACTCATCTGAGTAGTCGCAATTGGATTAGAAGTGAAGGGAACCTACAATAAGCCGCCACTGGTAATCCGCACATCGCCATCAGGACAGTCAATCTACAGGCATACTTGACTTCCCCGGGAAACATCTGTTCGGGCTAAGTGCAGTAAGCCTCGCACTCAAGGTCATCAGTCGATTTTCAAGTCTGACCCTGAATCCCGTGATATGCAAGTGCAGCGCACCTGAACATCTGTTCTGCAAACGCAGAAACCTAAGATGACACTGCAGATTAAGGTCCAAGAAAAGGCTATCGCGTCTGCGTCGATCAAGTTAATTTTCTTGTTTCCAAATTTGTCAGCTATCTCAGAACGATAACTTTAAGATAGGAAGTATTCGTACGTCTGGAACGCACAAATAAATTTGCTGAGACAACCGGTCTCCCTGAGTTTGTGAGGAAATTGGACATATTTCAGATAGCCGTCAGATGCTTTTTATTCCTTTCCTATTCTTGTCTGCCAAGTTGGGTTACTTATTGCACTAGACTGCCCTCGTTGTGCCACGCCTTCGCCAGCAGTTAGTATTTTCCTTGTATCTCTCCATCTCTCGCTCCCAAAAGCCTTCTGGTTAAAGTGAGAAAACATGGTCCTGGAGCGAACAGGCCATACAATTCAATCGAGATTGTTCCCATCAACCCGAAATCCACTGATTTCAAAATTTCAGGCCTCCTGCTCACGATTTCTGGGCAAATTAGTGTTAAGTCTAAGTGGATGTCCGTGACCTTCTATCTCACAGGGTCGTTGGAGAAATTGTCGGACAAACTTTCTGGAGATAAGTGACACAAGATATCTCATGAAATCAAGAAATTGGCTACTGAAATAATATAGAATTATTCTTCAGTTATTAAGACAGTCCGAAATGTCTGTAAGTCAAGGCATCTACGTTGGTGAGAAATGGAAACCTTCGTAGGCCCAGTTAGCGTTCACAACCTACTTAATAGCATGTGGGGTTTTCATCTGGACCAGTTCTTTTGTGTGTTCTGTACAGACTGTCTTGATGCGTATTGGAAATTCTCACCGACGCAGTCTGTGGACCTATCGGAGCGTCCGCACAGTAGACAAAATCTAACATGCGAACCGCAGCGTACTCAGTTGCAAATTAATTTCGGGTTACCTAGAAACTTAGTTGGATCGCTTGTTCAGCACCAATGTAGTTTGCAAGTGAATGCATTCCATCAACGGGGTAAAATATGTTTTCCGATTAGGACATGAAGTTGCCAAGACCTTGGAGATTGTGCCTACCTGGTGAGCCGGCAATAAGTTGTCACATCATTTTCAACAACCTTGTGAACGCGGTGTTATGTCAGGGAAGCATTTGCCACAAAAAGTGCCGGTGTGATGTACTAACTTGACAGGACTTTAGTAACAGGCTGAATAATAGCCAATCTGTGCACATGAATAGCAGTTATCCTGTGGCAAACTCCGTCAGGATGGTAATTGGAATCATAAATCCAATATACAACTTTGTTCTGTTCAGGCAGAGTGGACAAGCTCGGTGAATGCTATATTTTGTGGTTCAGGTGTGCCCTCTGAGTGACCGGCGGTCACCTCGATTACCAGAAGCGATGACAACCAAGTGGTTCCAATATGGCTGTGTTTTACATGCTGAAACAAGTTACCAGTGTTTGTCTGAAGGCTTGTTGGTCCCTCCATTGGTCAGATTCACAGCATAAATGGATCCTGAAGTTAAAGTCCCAATTCTGAACATGGCATGGTTCACTCGTCATCAGATGGAGAGGAGTTGTAAATATTCGGCATATTATTGTTTCAAAAAACAAAAATTCATTATGCGAACCCCAGAGGTCCCGAGGCTATTTTCGTCTCCCCAGTGAGATGATCCCAGAGTTGCCATTGATCGATCTACGCATGTGTAAGCAGTGTACGTCTTGCGTACTAACGTGCTGATACACAAACTATCCTATGTGATCCCGTGAAGAAAAACGCCCAGCAATAAGCACCGTTGTTGACATCCAAATATGGTTTGTTGGAAGTTTCATGTAATGCATGCTTGTCAGTGAAGTACTCGCCCGAAGTTGATAACCGTTCCTCTTTGTTTGTTGTGCGTACGCCTGCATTGTACGATGCCAAGCAGTTTGCACAGAACACATTGCGGCATTCTAACTCAGAATACTGTATAAGTGATAAGCGACGAAAGGATGCCGGATGTAACTAACACCTTTGGCCAAGCTCCATTCAAGGGGAATCACCTGAATCACCGGAGGATGAGGTTCGTCCAGTGCAGATCTTGGATCCAACGAAAAGCATATTGAATACGCATCAAACTGGGTTCACTGTTGCGAACTGTTCTCGATGACTTGTCAGAGGTTAAAGCTATCGGCTTTCACTTGCTGGCCGAATATCAATGAACTGCTAGGGCTTTTTAATTTATGTAGGAGGAAAGTAATAGATAGAAAAAACCTTCATTGCAGAGCCTACCCAATTTTATTGTATAATGGTACAGCAAATCGGGTGACTGGAGTGCAATTTTATTACCTTGGCACCGGATTTTATCATTTTCTTGACTTGCGGGACGCAGTCTTGTGGAACAGTTATTTCTTTGTAGAAAAAAGCAAAAAGCTTATGGTAAAGTTTTTGGATCATTTGTAGCTTGCTTGAAGAGCAACAGCTAAGACTGAGGTTTTTTGTTCCAAGATAACTTACTGATTCCGTGTTTTCTTCTTCCAACAACATAAATAGTGACGAGATTCTTGATTTTCAAATGTAGAATTCGTCTTGTAAAGCAGTGGAACCTACTCCTATAATCCGAGAAGTTGCGTACACCTGATTCTTCCACCAACAATGGGTGACCTTTGAAAATCGATAGAGATTCGCTCAGCAACCTTCTGGATGGGCGAAGAACCCTCTACTATTTAACTATAGATGACTAATCAATAGTAGAGCTGGTTTGAGTTCAGCCCTCTGGTTTACTCAGAAAAACTGTATATTGACGCCACCATCATCGTCCGGGTCCTCACCGTGGTCATCGTCACCACTATTGTCACTACCGTCTATGTCATCATCAGCCGAATCACCAACATCATCATCATCGTCATCACCATCATCATCATCTGAATCATCATCATCATCATCNTGGATGGGAGAAGAACCCTCTGCTATTTAACTATAGATGACTAATCAATAGTGGAGCCGGTTTGAGTTCAGCCTTCTGGTTTACTCAGAAAAACTGTATATTGATGCCACCATCGTCGTCCGGGTCCTCACCGTGGTCATCGTCACCACTATTGTCACTACCGTCGATTTCATCATCATCGTCGTCATCATCACCATCATCATTATCATGATCATCCAAATCATCATCATCATCATCATCACCATCATCGTCATCATCATCATCATCATTATCATCATCATCCAAATCATCATCATCATCATCATCATCATCATCTCATCATCATCATCATCATCATCATCCAAATCATCATCATCATCATCATCGTCATGATCATCATCATCATCATCATCATCAATCATCATCTCATCATCATGAGCAGCAGCAGCAGCATAATCCTCGCCATAATCATCCTTCCCAACATCACATCCCTTGTGCTTATAACCCTCATCCGTTTGCGCGACTACTATTCCCTACTTCCCTTTGAATAACAGCCAACCGACCGTATCCTACGTCCTTCTTTAAGGAACACCAAACAACCATATCAAAATTGTTTCATTTATCACGCTGTAATCAGTTTCCAATGTCAGACCAAATGAATGCTACTCCTTACCACGTCCGTGTAATAAAGCACGGATCAATCGTCCATCGATTTTTCATGTTGCATGCAACGTTGACATGAAGGCTAATTTTCCCATCATTCCCTCCCCGTTCGGTCTTCCCCTTTTCTCGTTTTTCCTCCTCTTCCTTTGGTCAAAATAGGGATAAAATTGCCTATGATATGTGGGGGAGAATAGCGCGCGGCTCTCGTGCCAAATTTGTTGCGTGCGAAGTGGCAACTCCATCAGGTGTGTTGGACGGATTGTTCAGTCCACTGACCAAGCGTGCAGCGTAGTGGGAGAAATACAGAACGGGAAAGAGCCTACAAATTAGTTCACCACCCTCTTCTGGCCTCCAACCATTCATGCCTTGTAAATGATCAATGCAGTGAAAAAGTCTAACAATAGCGTTCAGGTTGTGCGGTGGCACGTTCGCAGCGCAGACTCGTATGACTCATCAATGGAGAGAGAGAGAGAGTGATGTGATGCAGCAATTGGTAGCGGAAGCAGTCTGTGTATCCTATGCGGCCGTTGGTAATCAGGCCGAATTAAACACCAGAACAGTAGGCTTAGGACTGCCATTCACTGGGTCTCGGGACAAAAATTGCTCCACTGGGAATCAGAAATAGGCACACACACACACACACACACACACGAGCGAACGCAAACTATACCGTATTCAATTATTCACAGGACTTGGATGAGAGGGAGAATACATCCGATTGTTGAGGTGAACAAGCACATAGTCACATAGGAACATATTGATCACACTGCCTGTCGACAAGAAAAATGGGTGAAAATACTTGCAGCAGCCTTCAAACAAATCCATGCACTCAGAAAAGTCCCTTTCAGTTGATCCGAATTTTCCTCTCCGAAAATGGCCCCTTTCCAAGCCAAATGCACCCACAGGATGCCATCAAAGGATGAGATATTACAATCAACAGTTTGTTAAATAATTTGTTCCCCCGTGATCATCTTTTGTAAGAGTTTCAGTGATATCTAGAATTGATTCACGAAGGATGATCTGTTGGACAATTCTAGTTGTAGTGCTGCACTCCTAGACATCGTTAATGCCGAAGCTTTTGACAACAGTACAAGCGGGGAATCAGTAGTGTTGACAGCTAATATCTCAGACAGCGGCAACACAGTGCCGGTCAACCCACTGTCCAACATGTGCAAGATGAGTCCATCTTGCCATTGAGGACACAGATACTAGAGAGTCTTGGAGGGGTACATTGGCCGATGGATGCTTTTTCAGACATCACTGCTTGAAACCTTATAGTCTGTGAAGTTGTTAGCTCAGAGGAATCGAGTTTGATAGGAGTACGTCAAAACAGAGAGGATGGAGGCCTGATAAGCACGTAAAGGAGGGACCAAGATAGCCCTGTGTTTGAAGGTCAAATAGCTGAGTGTTGTGTCCTCTTAGTCACTGCTTATTTCCCACCTGCAGTTTACGTAGGCAGTCATAGGCATCTAACGATCACCATCAATGTGGATATGGACATTTCACCAACTCAAACGTGAACTTCTAGGGGAAAATGAGAAAAGAGAGAGAAAAGTTGGAAAGGACGTTACCAGTACCAATTTGAGTTCGTAAGTTTGGCGACCAGTTTTTGTTCAGCCCATACTTCGAACTGGTCATGAAGTTCGACTCTCTATGTAATAGAGCGGTTATATGTACACATTCCTGGTCTTTTTGAAAGATACAAAAAGCAACATACCTTTAGAACTCATGGTCAGCTATGTTCTGAGTAGACTGAACCTTACCGTTGTGTGACGGCTTCTGTGATGCTGTGACCCAGATTTGTGCTGGGGAAAGTTCGGGCGACACTCCTCAGTTCTCTCATGCCAGGTTGACAAATGGTTAGGGATCTCCTGACCCTCCAGATTGAGGGTTGAAGCATGTGTGGCGACTTGTTCTATAAAAATTGCAATGCACCTGAAATACCTGCCAAACACTGCTGTCTTTTGAACCGAAGGCTTTGGTTGAGAGCCCTGCTCGTCCTCTTGTTTAGGTCTGGGATTCCTGGAAGTATCTCAGCTCACGTTCAACCAGGAATTGTACACTTACGGTAGCGAAGCGTCAGTATTGGATACTTATGTTGTGTTTTCGATGATGATGATGATGATGATGATGATGATGATGATGATGAAGATGATGATGATGATGATGAGAAGGAGGGGAGAGGAGAAATATCCACCCGCCAGATTTGAAATTTATTTTCCAATATGGGAATTCCCTTCCCAAAAGACTTTCTTCCTCAACCACGAATAAGTAAAAAACACTCAACAAAGTTCCCTGGAAATTCGTTTGTTTCGCTCTTCAGCTACTTGTGAATTTTATCGCCTCGGCCTTAATTGTTTAACAAGTAGTTCCTGTGTAATCGTTATACAGTGCTGCAGCAAAGGTGGGTTTCCGGTCCCATCAACCCAATACGTTCTTTCTATTGATTTTTCCACCGACTGATTTTTCAACTGTAGGCTAGGCTGTTTACTAAGGCGCTACCGTTATCACTATTTTGCATGAGCGGCATTTCCCTATTTTTAGATGTTGGTGATGACGGAACTTTCGTAAAGTGCACACTCACATGACTCTCGTTTGAACAACCGTCCTGCCGTCATGACGCAATCATTCTGGCGGGTCCACATTAAAGAAGGGAAGCGCTGGACTTGAAGTTTGTTCTCATTAGAGCTCACCGGTGAAAGGAGGAAGGCCTTCGCTGCGGAGTTATTTATTGGAAAACACCAAGTTAACCGGTACAGACTACTGGACAAGGAAGCAAACTCTCATATGCATCCCGTTTATAAAAACGGTGCAACCGTTTTCTTCTCAAACAGGTCTTCCTGAACTATCCTGGATACTATCACTCAAACGTAGACGAATGCTACAAAGCGATTCCACGAATTCACTTTTCAATTGACGCGAAGCGGACTTATGAGAAAACCACATACTACTCACATGCTTCATCAGTAGTACCCACCGTCACCCCAGTAGTGTATATCCTTGGCCGTGCCGGGGCTTGAAATTCGCACCTCTGACATGCGAGGCGAGCACGATGGACGCATCTGAAATTTTACGTTTGAAAAGCGTGAACATGTTCGCACTTGAGTGATGTGACTATTTAACTTCTGATGTTCTGTCAGTATCACTGACTCGGTTAACATGGCTTGAGATAGAACAAGTTTGAAGCTGCATTCATTTACTCGCTACTAACATAAAAATTAGGCGCTCGGTAATCGCACAATGGAATTGAATTCTCGAAAGCTCTGACGTGTCCTCGTTGGACCAAAACAGACAAGCAACTGAGTTCAGAGTACGAGTCCAAATTTTTTAGCCCCCGTCTGGGCTATCAACAGTACTAGGAAAGTATTCCACCTAACTTTTCCCGCCATAGGCATGATTACTTCAGCGGACAATGAAATTCGGTGAGCTGCAAAAATATAAATGTTGATCAGGATGCTTTTGCTTTGAACACATATGCAAGAAAACGCAACATTTTCGTGGAAAAAGTTTTATTCCACTCGCAACGGCTTTGCAGCTAAGAGCACTGTGCGGCTAATAGGCCCCTAAAAATGACGTGAAGCTGACGTCCTTTACGATGCCTACTTAGAAGGTATGTGCGTCATCGACGGCGCAACTCAGTGTCACTGTCAGTTGATACTAAGTAGACGGAACCAAATAAAATTAATCCTCTTTATCTCACGATCGATACCGAATGGAATCTATCGCAGACCTTGGTCAAATGAACGACGGTTTCATCTGGTCTTCCCAGAAATTGTGCTTGCCAGTGCCTGAAATTTGGATATCAAAGTAATCCGTAGCAAGCACTATTTGCAGTAATTTTTGTATAAACGTCTTTTCCCGTCTGGAGAGGAGACACAACAACCATTCTATAAACAGGTTCCTTTGAAGGAAAAATGCCTCACCCGAGGGACTGTCACATCTACATCAAATTAGATAATGTGGAGGAAACTACTCACAAGGTTGCTGAAAACTCTTCGATAGCCCACGACCGGTTTCGCCACCTGTTTCGCCCTTCGTGGGTAAATAGGCGCAGTCCCCGAGTTTCCATCAACCTTATGTTCTACTTGGACCCAAATTGATTTGCAAATGAGTGTATTTCTCGAAAACAGTGCAATTTGGGTTCAAGTAGAACATAAGGTTGACGGAAACTCGGGGACTGCGCCTACCCGATGAGCCTCAAGAAGAGCGAAACCGGTCATGGGCTGCCGAAGTTTTCAGCAACATTGTGAGTAGTCTCCTTTATGAAAATATACTGCGATCTCTCGAATATCGTACCAGCTGAATCATGAGGCGGCCTGTGTGTAGCACATTCAGTTGTAGAACATCATGAACGAGAGATCCAGTTGAGCCTCTCGTGAAGACCAAATAGATAATGTGGACTTTTAACTGACAACTTCTCGATACTTCAAAGTGGATTCGTTCCACAGTTCAGAAGACTAGTCCGATCCAGGTGACCCTGTGCTATCGTGCTCCGACACCAAAATGCACCGTGTACCGTGTGATCCGAATGACCAACGTATTCTGTTTTTAAAAAATCCCTGGACTTTCCAGACGACCATACCATCTGGAAAGGCAGGTGGGCCAGGTGTGTATGGTTTCCATGCAATAATCTGAGGATCGGCGACCGAATGAAATACAAACGAAACCTTGTTGTCCGAAATGACAAGGTCTAATTAGACCTTCAGTGAAGGAAGGGGTTAGATGAGACCCACTGGGAAATCGGCCCATGTCTCATACAAAAGTACAACACCAAATGATCTTCATACAAGTGGTTTATGTGCTTTTTGGGGACAAACTATGTGGTACATAGTAGTTGAGTCGATTGAAATGTGGTTTAGCCCCATCACAACACCAACAACAACAACGGCAATGCCAAATACTTTTCAAGACGCAGTAGTCTATAGTACACTGAAGACTCACACTTCAGGCACAAGGTGTCCATCATATAGGGTCATGTGTGAGAGTCAATAGCAAGTCAATGGTAATGGCAATTCGACGGCACGAAACACCATATTCGACGCATAAGTCTCGTAAGCACACAGAGAGCCAAAAATCGTAAGCAAGCACAGGCCACTGACAATAAGCTTAGAAAGTCCAAGCCCAACAACAGCCTTGGTGGAGTGAGGGAAATGGATTCCTCGATATGAAAGAGTCGTCGGTTGATGGAACAAAAAATCGACATCACAGCCCATGGCGGGAAGGTCTTAGAAGATGGCGAGGGAACGAAAATGAATATGATCTTTGTTCTCCTCGTGTGCGTCCCCTTGGCTAACTCAAAATCACTGCCCACAGAAGTGCACATCCCGCATCCGGTCAGCTCACCCGTGACTTCCATTACTAGGCTGTTCAGAAACCGTAGTATGTCAGTGCAAAGACGGCACGGCACTGCCATACCAGCAAGTATTACCTCCCTACTCTAAACTGTGCTCTCTCACACACTCGTTCAATTACCTGGAACTATGAACAGATCATTAACCCGGTCCCAGCCACCTCTGCAAAGATCTCCTTCTAATCTGCCGAACCTTTCGTCCGGATCCAACCATCTCGGTGGAATTTCAGTTTGTCCGTTCACATTAACTAACACTCTCAAGAAAATTTTACGCCTGACCGCGCTCCAACAGCAACACCAGTGAGACTATACAGTTTCACTGTACACCGTGATTCTGAGATTCCAGCTACCATATTGCGAATTCCTCCACTTCATCATCCCCACTTAGGCTTTTCGTCACCCTGAAGAAAAAATCGTTCAGCTGTAACACCCTTCCGGTGCCTAACTGCCATGCCACCCGAAGGTTGCACGAGGACTGGGATACTGTCAGGTTGCCCAAGCCTAGACGGGGGAAGTCGAGAGATGGAAGTCGGGTTCGAAACACGGACGTTTCGGTCAGTGAATTCGCGCTCTAACCACTTCGATCATCTCGCCCCCTCCGGCCATCTCGTCACCCTGGCCTTTACTCAACTGCTCAAAGCCACGCAGCCTCAGCCATGTCTTCCAGTTTTAGATCACACTGGCTCACCGGATCACTGAAATACTCCTGATTCTACAGATTCATCATTCTGGTTTCTTATTTCCCGCGGTTTACAGTTTCTTATCCCATGCTAGGCAGAGCCCCTTAGCTTTGACTGCCCCCGTCGTTTTGTTGCCCGACATCTTCGAACTGTAACGGAATGATCTAGCCTGATATAGTA
>NW_008751823.1:617077-637579 GCF_000715545.1 Opisthorchis viverrini | reverse complement strand
ATGATCTAGCCTTGATATAGTATTTTCCCTACAAAGCAGACAAATACCTATGGACTGTGTTTCGCTGCCTCCGATGTCCACTGCATTTAGATCACCCGTCCAAAACTGACGTCAGTATTGTCTTTATTCCCACTGTATCATTATGATCATGCCTAGCGATACATCCAAGATTCTGCTTGGGTTTAGCGGATTTACTTGGCGTTCCTGAACAGCGATTAGGTTAGGTTTAATGAATGACTTCGAAGGAGGTGCTCTCGACTCCTAGAAGATGATGTATGCCAGACGACGGGGACGCTTCGCGAGCTCCCTTGCAACCCGACTACAACGAGCACATCAAGTATCATGCATGATCCACTGGGACTGCAGATCACAATTCCCACGACAGGAGATCGTCTGGTCTCTGTGATCACGCTGGACGCTTTTAACCCTCGTCATAATCAGGTTGCACCGGAGCTGGATATCGCATATAAATATTCGAGGAAACACACGTTCTGGGACATACGAGCCATCAATTCGAGAGGGGCGAAGCGATGAACTCTCACAAACTGCGACCACCAACTCTACTGTGCAGACTATCGGCCCAAACAGCCATCAGCTCTTCTATGGTGTCTACGCATGCAAAGGTCACGAACAACCTCACCAACTTCAGGATCGTTTACCACATTGCTTGGTACTCGGTACTGACTAGACAACAACTTTTCCATACGCACTTTCCGCTGAATCCTAATGGTCGAACTCAGGTTTGGGATAGCAACCCCCGCAACCCCTGCATGGATGTAGCTGATCGGGTGCCCTTCGGTAGACACAACCCTCCATATACCTGATGTTGCTGTTCAACCTTTTGAGCGTGTTCAGCAAGACTTGACTGAGCACTAGCCAACGTGCCAGCCTCGGTATCAGGTAGTTCATTGTGGTATCCATTCTTTTATGTGGCTTCAACAGAGCCTCAACATCACCCCACCCAGCAGTTTCAGCAGCTACTGTCGGTGGTTGCAGACTCCTTTTCCCTTGAAAATAGACCGGACGACTAACTAGGTCGCAGTGTCTGTCGGACCCATAGGATTGATGACTTTCTCGGCAATGCAAATAAGGCTTGACTAAGGCCCCGATTACCCGATGTTCTCTGACCCCACAAATCACTACGGCTTTCATCTTTCGGGGGTTGATCGTCACACAAGTCCTTCCCAACTCGATCCCATCAACATCGCTTTATGGTGAGCCCGCATACACGATCTAGTCGTCATTTAAGGCAAGATCATCCACTAAGGCCCCATGGAACTGGTATCCTGCTTGGAGCATCGACAATCCAAGAACCTTATTCATTACCATTGTACGATCCTGTGTCAAGACCGTGATCTCAAGACAAGTAATAGGTTAAGTAGCCTATCTGACAGGTAACGTGTAGTCCAATTCAACGACGGACGGTCAGTAATAATTCCGGCGGAACCGAATTCTACGGACTTCACCTGCGTTTGCTCAGCAGTCGCAACTGGACAGCAAACAACATACTGAATTAGACGTGGGCGGACAGATTAGCTAGCTGTGGTTCTATAATAAATTAACTGTAAATCGTGAGGAGAATTAGAGGAAAGCTCACTGCCAGATTGCACCTTGGGGAGTTAACAACACGGAATGGCACAGAAAGGGCAGTGTGCTATCGGACAAATCACACTGGAAAAGTGTTGTTCACTTCAAAGTTGGACAGAATGTTCAACAAAAAACCCAGAAATGAGTGTGAACAAATCGACTATAGAAAAACAGTTTATATAGAGTCGACTTTGTGTAAAACAGAACAGTTCAGTATTGAAACTTGAGCAGTCACCGGAAGGGTAATGAATTAGTTTGAGGAATAGAGAAATATAAATAATTACGTCACGTAATTAACAACTATGATGAGTACCATTGATTAGAGTGGATCTCTCTGTCCCACACCCCTGCGGCAGTGAATCTAGGAACTGGGGAAAAATGCTACATCATTCCCATCGGACTGTGTGGTGAGTCGAACTAGACCTGTTGGCGCTCTAAACGTCCCAGCATATCTGACAGGTATGCCGTGTAAAAGCGAATCGAACACATTCGAGATATCAGCAAAGGCTAAACTGACACTGGAGGCAGTCGTTGAAGAGTGACAATGCGCAGCGCACAACAACGATGCAGCTTCCAAACAACCGTCTCGATGTAGCAATGCAAACCGGAGTGAAGATAGCTGTAATCTACGGCTGCACCGATCAACAATCACTTTATGGAAGCATCAAACCATGGTGGATGCCACAGAGATCGTTCTCGGTCCGGTGAACTCGAATTTGGAGTTTCTGAACTAGACTGTTACAGGAGCGACACAAATGCCAGACAACAATAGCTCGTTGATATACCCAGTGAGGGCGTTGGCGTTGAATCTGCGAAGCATCCTGGAAGTGAGCTTATCCAGACCTGGGGACAAATCACCGATCAGGCGGATCATACGTCCGTCTTCCTCACCCGCAATTGGTTCGATCAAACCCTAGTCGGATAGTAGAACTACGTGAACAGACTGGCTATCCATGTGTTGTGGATCAGACATCACCTGTTTCCGGTACTGTTAGGCATCTAGATGTAGACCGCAACTTTCTTTGTACAGTTCCCTCCGCGACTTGTCAAGCACAGCAGACGCTGAATCTTCCATCTTTGGGCATCTAGATGTAGACCACAACTTTCTTTGTACAGTTCCCTCCGCGACTTGTCAAGCACAGCAGACGCTGAATCTTTCCATCTTTGGTGGTATAGGGTCTGGATGGCGAAGCAGTTGGCTCAACGGATGGGTCTGTGGTTGGCCGGCGGATGTTAGACCAGCTAACGACGGCGTCGAGAGAGGTTTCTACGTGTGCCGAAATGTCTTGGATGCGTGGAGGTACAGAAGCCACCGGACGTGTTCCGGAATCATGATGCCAGAGTGAAACCTTCGGGCAGTTACCAGAAGGTCAGCACTAGCAAGCGAACTAGGAGAACTGGATTCCAAGAATGACATGGTTTGTTGGAACTCGGAGCTATAGTCATCAGAGTCTGACGAATGTTGAGCTGTTTGACTAATAGTTTAGTCAGGGTCACTAGGTAGCGATTCTTCCAGCTGTTTGCCTATTAGGCGCATGTAACCTGGCTTTCATACTGATGGCCAATCAACCAGGAAAATATTGCTCCACCCTCACGAACAGCGCGGTTTGTGAGTCACAAGACAGACAGGTTGTTAACCATACGTGAAAGTGTTTGTGACTCTTGTTGGAACCAGTCTTCACTCTGCCAGGCGGCGTTCATTCAAGCCAACCCACGGGGGGGGGGGGCAACCAGTGCAGGCCAATTGAGTAACCATATTCGTGCCAAGCACGATTCTTCACTGTGCCATCGACTGACCACAAGAGTCGTAAGCTACCAGAAAAAATGGGACCAACGAGCAGTACTGACACAGAAGTGAGTACGAGCATTATGTATTTTGTCAGTTCTATCGCAAATATCAAAGTGCAGAATGATCACACCTTTATATTCTTCCGAAATAGAAACTCTGAAAAGTAATCTCTGCTTAATTAGTGGAAATGATGTTTGGGTGTAGCAAGTGCAACACTTGTCCTACCAATCTTCATGACTGGTGGTCAACTGTGACAAACAACTTTCCGGTTGTTTAGAAACATGCAGATTCCAGAAAACGAGAAAAGAAAGCCGCCAAACCAACTCAACTGTGGCTGAGTGCAGCTTGTATGCACCTGAATGTCGATTAGCCACTGCGTTCACTCTGGTTGCATTCGACTAAGCGATACACTTCATTAATCAGAAACTAAGACAGATATAAAACCTGTTTGTTGGCGAGCGAAGAAAACAAGAACTCTAATGAAACTGCCATTTCAATGTCAACTGATCATCTCATGAGATCCAGACTGCCCCTGGGTGTTATCCTACGGCAAACGAGGAATTTGTCACGAGATTACTACTCATCAAGCGCCTCACCATCAAGCAATATGTAAAAGAAAGTTAATCTGTAGAGAAACACACTCACTTGCAAATCAATGTGGTTTTCACGAGAGACTCAACGGAATCTCTGGTTATGATACTCCCACAACTGAATGTGCTGCGTCCACCTGATGAGCCCCAAGAAGGGCGAAACCGGTCGTGGGCTGTCGAAGAGTTTTCAGCAACCTTGTGAGTAGTTTCCTTTATGAAAAGAAGTTAATTTATATTTTTGACGCACTAATCATAAGGTTCCTGAAAATCCGTCGACAGCCCACGACCGGTTTCACCCTTTTTGGGGCCCATCAGGTAGGCACAGTCCCCCGAATTTCCGTCAAACTTATGTCCTGCTTGAAACCAAATTGCACGAAATTAGCAAAATACACTCATCTGCAAACTAATTTGGTTCTTTCGAGAGACTCACCTGGAACCCAGCTGAATCTCTCGTTTTTGATGTTTCCAGTTAATTTATCGCCAGTCCAATACACCTACAGAATTTTTTCTCCGAAACATCTCACAGGTATACCAAAACCTATACATCGACAAGAAAACAAGAACAGGGTGTGCACCGCCCAGTAGATATGCACTGCTGTGTATTGCATTGATGAAATCCCTTTGAAATTAAGCCACGTTCAGGTAAGCCTTTGGAGCAATCTAGTCGTGCAAAAAAGATAATCGACAGAATATCTATCGGCGAGTTAGCGACCTTGAAGCAAGCATGCCGATCTTTCGATGAATGGATAGTTTAGGTCGGACACAAATAAGTCCGATAGTTGAGGCTGACTGGAATAATACTGAGTGGTAACTTCCTACCAGGCGTAATTTCACCTCTATTGTCCCGAGACAAAAGACATGAAAGGGTTCCTAAAGGAAACTACCCACAAGGTTGCTGAAAACTCTTCGACGGCCCACGACCGGTTTCGCCCAAATTGGGGCTCATCAGGTAGGCACAGTCCCCGATTTTCCGTCAACTTTATGTTCTACTTGAACCCAAATTGGACTGTTTTCGAGAAATACACTCATTTGCAAATCAATTCGGTTTTCACGAGAGACTCAACTGAAACATGAGGCGGCCTGTGTGTAGCACATGCAGTTGTAGAATATCGCTAACTACAGATTCACTTGAGTCGCTCGTGAAAACCATGAAGAGATTCCGTTGCCAAAGTTTCAAAAGTTTCCCTTTGGATTAGCAGGCTTTGATGCGCTTTTTTTGTTCCGCTCCTTTACAAAGCCTGCGTGATTCACTGTCTGTTGTTTTATTCTTTCGGCCAATGTCGGAAACTGAATGAGACAGTAGGATAAGAAACGATAGAAATGTTGTCGTTAGTCACAGTGAATTCGCTCATCGGAATACTGACTAGAGTCACCTTGAGTAGACTGTCGCGCAAGGCCTTTAACGCTTTGCGAGACACTTCGCCCAACGCAGTGGATCTATTGACCGGGTGGGTGTAAACCGACTCGGGTCCGTGTACTTCTAGCGAACGTGTGTTGTAATCGGTATGGATCCATCTGATAGCAGACGTTTTGTTTGCTTGCTGTCACACTCAATCTGGTCAGTGTTGGCAGGTCTGACTACGAAGCTTGGTTGTTTAGGCTCCGTTTTATCAAAACTGTAATGTTTACAGACTATTCCATAAGAATGAAAAGTAATCAACAACGACTGGAAAAACCCGTACTGCGTCGCAAGACAGACACTGGGATAGAATCTATATCCTGAGTTTAGAAGGAGAGACAACAGCCCTTCTGAATTGTGGAGAGAGCTAATCAATTTTCACGCATTTCATTACGTCACACATGGCACAGTCAAGAAACTTTAAGTAGAACCGGACTCCTCAGTCCAAAACTTTGGTATCTTACTGGGTTGCCACTAGCTTACTATTCACTAGCTGATATACACATTTCACCGGCTGTTATTCCTTATGTCCAGCAATATCTCAAGACTGTCTAGTACGGTAGATGACGTCATTGGATCTTTTGGATGGAATCGGGCAATTTACTGGCCGTGTATGACTTGAGATCCAACAGATGAATGGAAGCTCCACCAACGTACCTGCTTTCCGAACGTGTCGTACCGATGGTGACCTTGGGAATACGTCACTCTCTGCACATGTACTTTTTCCATGTCTGGGTGCGTCCTGGCACAATGAAAGCTGATACCCAAGTATCGTGGCTCAGACACTCTCGTCCACAGATGTTGGTTACGAGGAATTTCCCATCCGTTCAACCGTTCGCACATCAACATTACGGATTTCATGTGTCAAAAGGCAAACCTTTTTCTTTGTAAAATGAAGCAACCCCCTTGTTTCGGTCCAAGGTTGACCTCAGGTAACTTGATAACCTCAAGATAGGACAACTTTGGGCTACTTTGGAATCGCGTCCTGTAGTAGAGGGTCCAACTCATTTGAATAGTTAGACTAAATGCAGCCTGACAGCGGCTGTTGCAAAACATTGAAATGCAACTCTTGAACCCTGTTGAACTGATAAAAAAAAATCCCTCATTAATTTGGAGTGTTTGTTTATCGACCCACGGCCTCACGTGCATCACGTGATACTTGGCGAGTAGCAGATTCTCAGACTTCCTTAGCGAAGAGATAATGATTGTACATTTTAAACTATCTCAACGACAACTCAGTATGTCCTGTACAATTGACTTTGTTTCTCAGTTTATTTGTCCTGCGATGGCATGGCCTGACTTACCGTTCTTTTGCCTTGGAAATTGTCAAGCATCTGTTCTACACGTATGCTTGTTTCAGCTGGTTTGATGAGACCGAACTCGTCACACTAATTTCCTACACACACTGTGGTTTTGATCCAAAAACGGCTTTCGGGTGGTTCGCGCAAATTCTATGGACCGTGAGAACATTGTCTACAGTTTTGCAAAAGAGCACGTGCCCGTTATGTCGTGAGAGAATACATGGAGCAAACACTACGTCTAGCAGAGTACTAAACCAGTCTGATTGATACTGTAACTTGAACCAACACGAGGTAGAAAAGATACGTACTCATGATATGTTAACTCAAGTTGCAAATACTCTACCATGTACATCCATTCCTATTCGGATCCGATATCCATCCATCCGAACAAGTAAACCTAGTTTTCATCCACTCTTCGTAATATTGAAGGACGGCTAACGATGCAAGCCTTACTTAGAGTTAACAAGATTAGTCTAAAATCACATTACCTATTGGATGGATGAACACTGTTGGATAAAACCAGTAGGCTTCTAATTCGTACTTGACTACTAAAAAGAAAAGATGTGAGGTTGAGCGTTCTTTACCAAATTATGATTAGCATGGTGGGAGATCCGACACTGTCTCGTTTATAGTAGCCTGCAACTGAATGTGCTGCGTAAAGACTGTGTTAGGTCTCATTTCAAGACATAGAAGTGTTTTCTTCGGTGATACTACTTATAAAGCTGTTCACCAATTCTGAAAACCCTACTTCCAGTTCCGCACCTTTTAAATGGGACTGATGCTCCTGTTACCACCGATCTTACTGCGTGCTAGAACAACATTCTCGAATTGTCCTGAAAGCTGTTCGACAGCCCACGACCTGTTTCATCCTTCTTGAGGCTCATCAGGTAAGCGCGCTCCCAGAGTTGCCCTCAATCTTATGCTTTACTTGAATCCAAATTGGACAGAATTTGGCAACTACTCTCGTTTCCGCATGAATTTAGCCTTGACATGAGACCTCACCCAATTCAGCTGAGTCTCTCTCAGTTACATTCAGTTGGTCCCCTGTCAAAGCCAAATTCGTTTGCAAACAAGGATATTCTTCCAACATTTTTGTGTTTATGACACGTGTTTCCCCCAATGACTACTTATGGCGAGTGGAATACTTCACCATTTCTATGAATTAACCTAACGATCACTCAGTAATCCTGCCAATGGGCCAGTAATTTTCACCCCACTTCTCTCTTCACCATTCGCCCGGATTGAAATCTCGAACCATCAGGCTTCACATGGTCCACTGTTCGGTAAAACACTGTTGGAGAACGGACGTTATACCTACATTCTACTTTCTCTGGCTTTTAGAAAATCTCATCAATTCAATCAATAAGATGCTTGTAACCAACCGATTGGCTGTCGTTTTAGCTAATTCTGGCTGGAAAGTCGTAGGGTTTAGTGCTACAAAGATTCATACTTAATCACGCCAAGTAAGCGAGTCTTGAAGCAAAGGACAAATCAGACATAAAGCACTGTTTCCAATTGCAATAGAACCACCAGTCAAAATAGTTGGTAATGTAGAATAGGAAACCCGTCCACCCAAATTTAGTGTGAAGTCTCCACTTAACTCACCCACATCAACCAAACAAAGCATGAAGGTGACATCCACCACTGCTTTGGATTGCTGCAGTGTACCTCCTTGAGAGAGCCCCTCCCTGAGCAAGAACACCACAAGAGAAGAGACGATTTTGAAGACACAGAAGCTTATTTTACTGCAGTGGAGACGAGCGCCTCATTAATAAAGACTAGGAACTTTTTGTTTCCACGAATGACCTATGTACTCTCGAGCAGGAGACAACACGACGGAAATGTTCTATGCCAGTGACCCAGATTTTCAATCCGGTGTTTTGTTATGAGCACAGCTCATACACTATCCCTCAATACGTATAAACTCTCCGGCATGAATTGATGTGATATCTGCTGAGCACCACTCACTGAAACCCTTCATACTTGGAGTACTGAATGAGGGTGATACTACTGAAGTATGAGATGTAGGAACTCATGATAATCGCTAGCTCGTGGGCACCCAATACTCGTCATTGGTTTCGTCGCAATGTAAGGACACTACTTCATGTTAACTTACCGTGGTTCAGGCTTCTTGGATGTGTTGAATCAATTCTGAAAACCTCTACCTGACCCGGGTTGATGAGTATTCTACAGATTATCACATTGTGCCAGCAGGTGTGATTCCCAGATATACGACAGCATTGATCACAAGCGTTCACTTGGGACAATGTGCCAAACCTTATCTGTTGAAAGACACTCAGATATAAATAAGATTTTATTACTTCAACGTTTGCCTTGATACACGGCTGACCTGGCGCGATAAAACGTTTGTTTGTTTGTTCTCTCGACAATACATCCAACGCCTGATCTTCTAAAGCTCCTCACGAAATACAAACTGCCTTTTTTGTCCAATCGATTTCAAACTAACTGAGTAACTTTCCGATCTCGAATGAGGTTATAGTTTCAAAAAATGCCTGAAGGCCTAATTAGTCAATCAAAAGTTCACCTCATAACAATCGCACTAAACTCAAGCTGTGCACTTCACTCACTAGGCACTCACACCACATAGCACCTACCCTCATCAATGTAGATGAATATCACGTGACCGAAGTCATCGTTTTTCAGTTCAAGTACTTGAGTAGAGAAGACAAACATCAGAGAATCACTGCTTGACTCAAATGAGAATGCTAAAAACAGCCGTACAAACATTCATACACATTGCACTGTATATAGGTTTTAAGCTTCCTTTGCAAACTCCACTCGACTGGGAAAATTCCTGAGCAGTGTCATTATAGAAAACTCAATATACATAGGTCTACGCTACCGTAGTCGGACATACTGACATTTCTAAAATTTGGGGATGTGCATAAATAACATCGATTTTGCTAGACGGGCATCCTACCTGTGACGCAACTTCACAAAAAGTGCACTGCATCTCATCGCACAGAATGATTGTGTTCCGGGGGCATTTGAGTACGAAAAACGTCAACTCATCGGAGATGTGACCTTGCGTGCTGAGGAGACATTCTCAGTGAAATTGTTCCGTAAATCAAGCAAACAAGCGGCTAGATGCCCTTCGTCTGTCCTGTTGGTTTCAACATGTTCGATTACATTCAAACAAACCATAAATTGGGAACATACTGGACAGAATCCAGTTGAGCATAGTCCTGAACTAGTTTCATAGATCTGGTATTGGGTTCCACGCGTCTAGGTTCGCTAGTTAAGGCTGCCGAACGGTCAGTTAGTAGTATTTTCGCTTTGTCCGAACAATACTACTTATACGGTTGCTGAAAAGTCTTAAACAGTCCACGATCGGCTTCGCCCTTCTTCGGACACATCAGATAAGGGCAGTCCCCTAGTCTTTGTCACTTCTATGTTCTGCTTGAAACTAAAATGTACACATTTCGCGTACTACACTCATTTGCAAACTAACTTGGGTTTGACGACAGAATCAGCTGATTACCATCCGAATCAGCTGTTTATGACACTCTTCGACCGTATGTGCTGCACACAGGACACCTCATACTTCGGTTGTGCAAATGGACAGGTTAAAAGGTTACAGCTAGCTTTGCTTCACTTACAACAACACCCTTACTCGGTATCGGACACTAGAAACAGCCAAACATGGGACAACTGATTCTAGTTACAACTGCCGCTCCATGGCTTCTGTCCTCTACCGTGTACCTCCCTTGCCCGACTTCCCGGTGGTCCTGATAACCGTCGCCTTCACGCATTCGTCCGAGTCGCCTATGGTGACGGTCATGGTTCTTTTGACCAGGTACCGTATCCGTTTGGTCACCGGTCTTATCACTATGTCAAACATCATAGATGCAGTGAAGCATCAGTGGCAACACTGATGTTGCTATCTTTGATGATGATGAGTACATAGCTTTTTGCCAGCATCAAAAAAGGTTACTATTCCTCTATTGTCAACTATATTGCTACCACAATTCAGGATTTTCGACAATAGGCAACTTGGAATGAATACATCTGTGCTGTAAGCATCATCCCGCATTCAACCAACTTTAGTATTTGTTTCATTTTTTCCAATCAGATTGTCAGAAGTTACCTTGTCAGCTCCCGTAAGACATCATTCAGTACCTGACGAATTCGACGTATCAACCTTCTCATTTTGGTAGCTCGAATAAATGAGACTAAAAAGCTAGTCGTTCTGTGGTCTTGACATGATGTTCTTGATTCTGATACCAACTGCACTCGCACTGTTTGCGCCTTAGTGCCGCTAACAAAGAAGATACCAGCTTTATTGCAAACAAGTGAGTGCGGAAGTTGCAATGACCTCGCGCTACTTCAAGGGCACTTTTCGACATTGATCTAGGCTGTCTGATCGGCAGCTGGAGAACACCGATCAACATCGACCGGGCTTCTATGAAATGGCTGAACACTTGTCATAGCCGGTCATGCTTCTGTGGTATGCGCGGACCCTCATTGGCTTTTGCTGAATTGACTGAGTGATTTACTGACCTGAATGCTTGCTGGCTTCCCTATTGAGATTTTGGTAGAGTTTTAGGGTTTCAATAGGTTCAGGGCATACAATACGATATCTTGAATATTGTACCAACTGAAACATAAGGCGGCCTGTATGCAGCACATTCAATTGTAGAATATCATAAACTAGAGATTCAGTTGAGTCTCCCGTGAGAACCAATTTGATATGATTTGTCGAAATCAGTCCAATTTGGATTCAGGTAGAACATGAGGTTGACGGAAACTCGGAGACTGCGCCTACCTGATGACCCCAAGAAAGGCGGAACCGATTGTGGGCTGTCAAAGCGTTTTCAGTAACCTTGCGAGCAGTTTCCTTTATGAAAATATACTACGATATCTCGAATATCGTATCAATTGAAATATGAGGAGACCTCTGCGAAGCACATTCAGCTGAAGAATATCATAAAGATATTCAGCTTGGACTTAGTTGAGTTCCCCGTTAAAACTATACTGGTGTGAAACTGAGTGTACTAAAAACCTTCAAACTGGAATGCTCGTTTCAAGCTTTCCAGTTTTTTGAGGTAGTTGGCTTGTCGCATCAACAAGGTGTTCCGCATTGGTTTCCGCCCACCGTCACTGTTACTCAGATTGTGATAAGATATACAAGCTTCTGTGAGATTTAGAGGACTCATCTATCCACTAATGTAACCGATAAAGTGAAAGAAATCAGTTCCAGCCTGCATCTAAAGTACTTAGATATAGTGCCATTGCAGGACAATCGCAGTTAACAGTCGCTTCAAAAGTCCTACTCAGCTTTTGTGTTGGAATTACCTTACGGTTTGTTTTGGACGGACTCAAACTGATCTGAGATCAATCATATAGAAGGCTCAGTTTTTATTTGATGCTAAATTAGTTAGAAGGTTATTCCAAGAAAACCATTGTACTTTTGGGTATACATCAACATTTGAAGTCACTTCCTCTGAGGGGCCTTCAGCTGTCTGTCAGTGTCTTTACTGTTGGAGCTGGGTCTTTAAAGCCGCACGGTATAAAGTGGTGAAATACATACAATCTTAGTACCTCATTGTTATGTGTATGTAGTTTGTACTTCATGAACTCGTTTCACCTTCTGGGCGTGTTGAACAGACATTTTTCAATACCGATTTCTTGGCTGTTCTGAAATTTTAAAAACCACTTTTCACTCTTTCTTTTTGAATAATCGTTCAAGGAGGGGGAAAAAACTGATTTAAACTTGAGGACTGTTATTTACTAGACAATAAAGCCTGAACTCGGGAAAAGGCGGAAAATATTTACAGGTGGTTGGGCACCATAAGTTGAAAATTTTAGATCTATATTCGTAACCTAGTTCCGGTGAACAGTTTAGATGTGACGGCTAATTTGTCATTAGATAGCTTTCTAATCAACTGGGATTTTCAGTGATATTTATCGTTCAGGTGAATCCAGCTTTGCGCACTGTATGAATACCTACTTCCGGTGAACAGTTTAGATGTGACAACTAATTTGTCGTCAGATAACTTTCTTACCACCAGGGATTTTCAGTGATATTTATCATTCAAATGAATCCAGCTTTGAGCACTGCATGAATAAAAGATTTGTATGATGAGCAAATGTGAGGGCATAGTACTACTGCAACTTTTATTACTAAAGTCGAAGTTACAAAAATTCCACACAAAAACAGCAGCCTTTCAGGCCGACAGTATCAGTTGAGGGATGAATTCGACCCTTCAGTTGCTGGATGGTCATGTGACCAAGTGCTACTACCGTCTGGTTGGCGACAGAAGACGCTAGCCACCTGTGAAAGGAAGAACGCCTTCGCTGCGTAGTCATTTACTAGAAAATGCCAACTGACAGGTTACAGACTATTGGACAGGGAAGAAAAACTCTCATTTTCATCTTGTTTACAAAAACTGAATATCCATCTTCTCCGTGAACGCGTCTTCCTGAACCTTCCTGGATATTCATTGAGTGTTGCTCAAATCCAAGCAAATGCTACAAATTGACTCCACAAATTCCGTAATAGATCCCACTTTTCAAGAGACGCAAAGCAGATTTACGAGAAAACATACTACTCGCATGCCACTCCCATCAGTGATATCACCGTTACACCTGTGTGTTCCACCTAAAAACCAGATCATACTTATCCGCACCAATGTTCACCTTTCAGGCAACGGACTGGATGTCAAGTGTCTGAGACAGTGTAGGCTTGATGAGCCCCAATCGACGTGAGACTTTTAGTGAGTTTTCAGCAAGTCTTAGCTGCTGGTCTGTTCGCTTGTCAGTCACTTTGTAACTCTTTCATCATCATTCGAGAAAATCTCTTCATTGTACGGTGACGAAGTGTTTTCAAACCTATTTTAAAGCTGACAACCCTTGAATCCATCCAAACTGCCAATGTTCCGCAACATCGTTATGAATAGGTTTTTTCATACTACTTGCAAGCGACGTCACGACTGAAAATTCAAAACTTTCGTGACAGCCATCATGTTGAACGTTGTGCTTGTGGAGCTCTCTGTCATCAGCATGTGTCTGCTGTCATGCACGTGAATACTTCCATTTAAACACGGACAATCTGTTTGGTTTGTCCTCCACAAGCGGTTTTTGGTTTCAAAGAGCACTGTCACATGCGTGTTGTATCCTTCATACAAACAAGAGACCCCAGCCCATGTTTGTCTACCATTAGACATGAGAAGTTTTGTGGCCCAAGCTATCGATCTAGAGAGCACACGGAATACATATGCCAAACCCAAGTTGTCGCATAAGCTATTTACAAGCTTGCCTGGCATTGTGCGATACAATGGTGCGATACAGTGGTGCCCGCATAAGAGTAAAGTATTCCGAAAACAATTAGGACATGTGTCTCGTCTTACGTTCCAAACAAGAGTGCGCACGCTGTGCTGATCGACTTGAACAAGATTCGTACCTCGCTGTCTACACCCCAAACAAAATTTTATAAAAAATTCTTATAGTTCATAGACGATCACTGCGTGCACTGATGCTGTCTCCTCGACTAGTGACGAATATCTGCAAGTCGTGAAACAGACCAACAACCACGAGCCCCTCCGGGAAGGTCGCATACGAAAAGTACACGTTCCAATAAGGACCACACACAGACATTCCTTCAAAATGGTTGTTATGCCAATGAAATTGATTCTTTTGCGGCATTTTATTCCTGGTAGGCTGCATATTTTCTACGACCAGTTGAACGGAGCACCCAAATGAGGCCAAAAACATTCAGCGTCAGTACTTTTTCAAACCAACCAATCACAATCCCTCAAAACACCTTAATTATGGCGTACAAATCAAGGGACGTTTTCCACAAACCCTTTTAATTCGCGTTAATACATTCTATCCTTCGTTTTTCATCCCAGTGACATAAAAGTCAGGGTTACTTCCTTCTTGGAATTTGTCTTTTGTATTCTTCATGGAATTCGAGCGCCATGGGACGTTTTCGTATACTTCATCAGACGGTTAAACTAATTACCCGAAGAAAGAGAGTGCATAAAAAATGATGATTGGATTTTCCAGAAAGATGGAATTTTTATTGAGAATTACTCATCAACTCATGACTGACGAAAACCTCTTGTTTTGCGTTCTCTAAGAAGACGGTCCCCATTTTGGATGAGTCTCTCACGGAAGAATTCTTTATCACTCCCATTTTTTAGCTGTCACTAACAGCAATTCGGTCCTTATCTTTTCAACTGTTCATACGCCTCACCTGTCAAAGGGCCGAGTTTCAAATCTAACCACACCTTGCCTTCGTGAAAATAAAAGTTTACCTAGTGTCCCCTCTGTGTGCAATGATCTGCGTAATCACTGTTGAAGAGGTTTAAATCTGCCAGACCACAAATGATGCACTCACGTCTTTCTAGCACCGTACTTTCATTGTACTATCTAAGCTAAGTGCCGGAAAGCATAAAGGTGCTTAGGTTCGGTTCCCCCAGACATGTGAGACTGCCTCGTATCACCTATTGACGAGACTTCTTCCGAGATTCCAAGCGTGGGTTGGTCTACCATTTCGCATGTTCGATGTCAGGGGTTCAACTCCCGGCATGGTCATTGGATGTGCACTGCTGATAAGCTCTAATAAGAGCGAAACTCGAGTCCAGTGCTTCCCCTCTTTGTTGTGGATTCACCAGAATAAGTACACCGGAGCAGGAACACGGTCGTTCAAACGAGAGTGGTGTGGCTAGAACAAAAATATCTATCCCGCAAAACCCCAAAATGAGAACCAAAATTCTGCCCAGTGGTTTTCGAGCGTGTGCCACCCTACCTGACTGGAAAGTCCTGACTCGCTGGTCAATCGATCGTCACAACCAGGACAGTTACTGGGTCGATGAGTCGGGCACACCAATCACATCGCTAAAGCGTGAACATGCTCGCCTGTTCAGACGTGATAATTCAGATGCGTCCAACGTGCGTTGGTGGCGTAGTGGTTACACGCTCGCCTCGCATGTCAGATGTCCGGGGTTAAAATCCCAGCACGGTCATTGGATATGCACTGCTGATTGATGAGTTCTAATAAGAGCGAAACTCGAGTCCAGTGCCTCTTCCCTTTGGTATGGGCTCACCAGAATAATAACGTCAGAACAGCTCTACGAGGCCAATTATGTCCGTCTCATAAACGTGACCTCGAAACTTGTGTACGTATTGAAGAACTCAACTTACACACGGGCGTCAATTTGCCTCTTCAAAAGGATACATTCTACATGTCACACACAACCCCAAAACATTGCTTATGTGGGTCGGGCTAAACATTTGTTCATAGCGTGTGGGGTGGTCAAGTTAGTTCCACTAATTACAAGCACTCCCCCCTTCGCACTGAATTGTACACAGAAGTCAACTAATGTTATTCCCGTCTTTGCTAGACTGAACCTATTGTGTGGCGTGAATTCCACTCAAGACAAATTGCCTCTATATTCTGTGTGAGTTGGACGGCTCTACCTTCAAACAAATCGATGGCGTCGTCGTCGCTAGTCACATGACGCTACACTAGCTCACGTTTCGAAGCAGTGATCAAGAAATACTTGCTACAGAATACCCCAAGTACGACGATATCTTTTAGCCCTCCTTTTTACCCTTGTTACTGCTGATCATTTTAGTAGCGTTGGTCCATCCCTTCCGAATGCCGCAATAAGGAATCATCCAAAGGCATTTTGGCATTTTCAGCCTTAGTTCTAACGAGGCAATCCGAAACGTGCGGTCTGTCCAAGAAAATTATACTGAGTGGCTAACAAGCTCACCTTTTCGGTCGTGCCTCAGAGGTATGTAAATCAGGATTCTGAGTCATCTGTTCTGTCGATCTGAGAATTAATACTTCACCTGAAGAAGATAGGTTATTGAAGCACATCGTGCCAACAAACGGATCTTTGCACCATTTTTATACTGATATGGCTCGAACTTCTTGTGAGATGTCTGGATAGCTGGTGGAATGCACTAAGTTGCAAACTGAATTGATGTTAACAGGAGGCTAGAATCACTCTCCCGTTTATTATATTCTTCAACTGAATTTGCCACATAAGGAACAACTCGTGTTTCACCTGCCACGATTTTTGAAATATCTCACTACATTTCCCAACATCACACACTACTCATGGGTTTGATGAAATCCATGAACAGCAAAATCGGTAGCGAACTGTCGAACAGTTTTCAACAACCTTGTGAGTAATGTGTTACACCGAGGAACTATAAGTCTTGATAGCCTCAGATATGACACTAGACTTGCGGTTGACAAAACCCCGCGAACGGTCTTCCACCGTCTGCTACCTTTTTAGGGTGCACCAGGTAAGTCTAGCCCAGAACACCCATCCAACTCCTTTCACACTTAAAAACAAATTTCATGCAACCGCAGGGAGATACTCAGCTGCAAGTTAGGGTGGTCATTCATTCAAGGGACCTGAAGCATTGGTAAGCCCTGAGCACGCAGGGACGAGTCATTTTCAGATTTCCTATTCTGCACAGCCATTTACCCCGAAAAAACCTAGGATAATTACTCGAGAATGTCAGTTAGGCAGAGACCAGATTTCCACAATTCTGAAGCAAAATGTGGCATCTGCTTCCAGTCGAACGCACCTATCTGGTCAGTAGGACAACTTTCACTGAACCAGGTAATTTATGTTCACCTGACTGCTATTCCTCGCACGTAATGCATTGGTTCATACGGAGATTCGCTAGCAAGTAGAGGAGAAGGAACAACAAACGGTGATTTCGTGGAGACAACCAACGAACATGTGTTATTTCCTTTTAGAGCGTTAATGCCACAAAAACAGCCCGTTCAGCCACTAAAAAACTATCAAGAAAGTGCCTCTGATCCGGTTCAACCAATAGTCTATGAGTTGAATTTTCACCGCGGGAACTCACAACAAAAGCAATTTTGTACGAAGTGGGGATACCCGGTGATTTCAAATGAATTGTCATCCTGTAAGTAAAGTCATGCTTTGTTGACGATTCATTACAAAGCTGAAGGAATAATACAATGCCACTGGGTTACATATTAGCATATATTAACTTCCCTTGCAGGGCTACTTTCAAATGGAACTTCAAAGGTTCTAGACGGTTCACAACCTATGACTAGCCTGTTCACAAAATGCAAGAATCCGACAGACCGCATGAACCTTTCGTCTGAGAGAAGCCCAGTAGGTCGTGCGGCACGAACGCTGTGAATGAACTGTGGTGGTGGTAGTGGTTTTTTGTTCTTGCTTTTGTTGTTAGCCCTGATATTGTTGTTCTTGTTGTTGTTGGTGGTGTTGGTGTTGGTGGTGCTGGTGCTGGTGGTTCTGGTGGCGGCTGTATTGGTATCGGTTTTGCTGTTTGGGCTTTTTGTGGTGGTGGTGGTGGTGATGGTGGTGGTTTTGGTGGTGTTGTTCTTGCTGCTGCTGTTGTTGTTGCAGCGGTTGGTGGTGGTGTTAGTGGTAGTTGGCTTTGCTGTTGTTGATGTGCGTGGTGCTGGTGTTGGTGGTTGTTGTTGTTGTGATGGTGATTCTGGTGGTGGTTGTATTAGTGTTGCTTTTGCTGTTGTTGATGCTTCTGCTGCTGGTGGCGGTGGTGGTGGTAGTGGTGGTGGTGGTGGATGTTGTTGTTATCGCTGTTGTTGTTGTTGTGGTGGTGGTGGTGGTGGCGGTGGTGGGGTTAGTTGTTGTTGTTGTTGTTGTTGTTGCTGGTGGTGGTGGAGGAGATGGTGGTGGTTTGGAAGTTCATCACACAACTGACCAGTCACTCGTTGTCCGATGGTTTAGTATCCATATACGAATCAGGGTATCTCGGAGACCAATTCTCCAAAGAATTAGTCAGATTAGCACTGTTGGTGATTCCCAACAAGACAAAACGATTGTAGGTGATTGTTGTTGTTGTTGTTGTTGTTGCTGGTGGTGGTGGAGGAGATGGTGGTGGTTTGGAAGTTCATCACACAACTGACCAGTCACTCGTTGTCCGATGGTTTAGTATCCATATACGAATCAGGGTATCTCGGAGACCAATCTCTCCAAAGATTAGTCAGATTAGCACTGTTGGTGATTCCCAACAAGACAAAACGATTGTAGGTGATTCTCGACCTCTCAGCTTACTTTTACCGCATGGTGCAGGATTAAATTCAAATCGAATGCACTTTGCCTAAAAGTGCGTCCTGAGGACACAGTGCCAGGGCAGTACACTTTCTCAAGTTCTTACAAAAGAGAATAGGTTGTCACTGTGTCCAGTAAGGTAAAACGACGGAGGCGAACAAGAATCATTCCCGATCTGATAGCAAAAGGGCCCGGACGACAAGCCCGGTTGAAAACGGAAAGGTCATTGAAGGGTTGTTCGTTGAGTTCAAAACCAGCTGTCTCATACTCCGGTTCTAAGAAATGCTACAGTGAAAAGTTTAGTGAAATCAAGCGCCAAAACACTGTCTACAGATGCAGCCGATGAATTTGTTCGGGACTGAGTGTAGCTGTAAGTAAACTTAAAAATCCATCACTCTGGTAACAACTTGCTCGCACCAGCTGAGAACTAGGATCGCGCAACGAGAGAATCCGCTCTGCGAGTAGGTAATCAATGATAGTCCCATCCAGCTAACAGCAACTTGTGTGAAAATCAGCCCATCATACCTTGCCACCTGTCTGTGGGAAAATGCACGCGGTGCACGAATATCCCTCTTCAACACAGTTTACTCTATAAACAGGGTCGCATGGAGTGTAGATGAGAACTTCGAATGTGCCACTTCAGTTTTCCGGACCTCCATTATCTGCAAGTGATCTCGGTTGCCATGGTGACGACGTTCCAATCACTGTCCAAGTCATTTTTTTTAGTTTTTCTCCACTTCTAGAGTTTCCTTTTTTGGAATAAATTCTGTTGCATTCATCGTATGCAGCCTTCAGGAAGCACTTTCAGTAGTATGGTATTGCCTACTCAAGCGTTTCACCCATATTTTAGAGTTCTTTTCTTATGTTTTCCGTATATTTTTGTAACATGGAGTCAAATATGAAGTGTATTCTGTGAGTACCACTTCAATTTTCCTTCAATTCGGACCACAAAATGAAGTGGTCATTTGTTCGCGAATGTCATTCATTCGTGTTTGTTCAACTGACGTCCAGTCAGCTTTTTTGTGTCCAACTAATGCTGTGATTAGTTTCAATATCAAGGTCAAGTGGACCAGTCTGGAACCGGATATCGACGAGGTGTGATGTGCGACAGCAAATCCTTGATCCTATAGGCGACAATAGCGTGGGAGCGCGCGGATTGGATCAGGATGGTATAGCAGAACGGATCTAAGAAGAACATGGAGCATTATTCATAAGGTTTCTGAAAACACTTCGACAGCCAACGACCGATTTCGCCCTTCTTAGGGGGCTCATCTGGAAGGCGCAGTCCCCAAGTTTCGTCAACCTTATGTTCCACTTGCACCCAGATTGCGAGAATTGCTGTTTGTACGCCAATCTGCTTGGCACTTCGGGTTTTTTTACCGGTGACTCGCCTGAAACCCAGCTAGATGTCTCGTTTATGGTATTCTTAAGCTCCAAGAACGGCAAGAGGGGCCGTAGGTTGTCGAAGAGTATAAAGCAACCTTATGAGTAGTGTATTACGTCTATACGATGCACCACAATGTCTCTCAAACTAAAACATGAGGCAGCCTGATACAGCACATTCAATTGCTTAAGAACATCATTAACAAGAGGTTCACCTGGGTTCCAGATGATCCCCCCGCCAAAAAAAACGAAATGGTATACAAATGAATGTAAAAGTCAAAATCTTTCAACCTGTTTATGGGACTAGGTGGAGGCTTGCTAGCATGCGGCTCAAGGCAGTTCGTGACAGCACGAACTTACTGGCCGGAAGGTCTGCCTTTCGAGACCAACCTCG
>NW_008751823.1:605386-616186 GCF_000715545.1 Opisthorchis viverrini | reverse complement strand
TATTCTTAAGCTCCAAGAACGGCAAGAGGGGCCGTAGGTTGTCGAAGAGTATAAAGCAACCTTATGAGTAGTGTATTACGTCTATATGATGTACCACAATGTCTCTCAAACTAAAACATGAGGCAGCCTGATACAGCACATTCAATTGCTTAAGAACATCATTAACAAGAGGTTCACCTGGGTTCCAGATGATCCCCCCGCCAAAAAAAACGAAATGGTATACAAATGAATGTAAAAGTCAAAATCTTTCAACCTGTTTATGGGACTAGGTGGAGGCTTGCTAGCATGCGGCTCAAGGCAGTTCGTGACAGCACGAACTTACTGGCCGGAAGGTCTGCCTTTCGAGACCAACCTCGGCATCTCGGCTACCCTTGTCTAGACTTGAACAACCTGGCATTATCTCAGCCCCCGTACTTTCTTCATGGCAGCTCAGCACCGAAGGTTGCTACAGCCGAACGAGTAGTTTTCATGTTCTCTTTCGCTCGCATCCTGTCTAACAATAAGACAACGGGAATAAATGTCTCCAAACAGCAGTTCAGCCGCTAATGCAAAGAGTGGTTGGATCTGACGCTACAAAGAATGGTTGGATCCCTGGAGAAAGTTATGATATTGAACACAAGTAAGGATGGAAAAGTGTTCCATCGCTTCGCTGAGTATTACTGGATAAGATGTCACAAACAAAACCCTTCCTTCAACTCGTCCAAGTTGCATGATAGTTGCTTGTTTGAATTAAGAACAACCGTGAAATCTCTGTCACCATCACAAACTACGACCTTTCCAGGAAGTACTTATTGGCAACTTTCCTTATTCATTAGAACTCCGCCCCAGACAACCGCACCCCGTAACTAACGAACTAGCGATTCATAGTATGTAGCTTACAGTACTTTGGTCCGCATTGTCATCAACTGGGGTAGACAGAGACTTACTTACTGGTTACATCGTGCAGTAACCCCGACCAGTGGTAGTTGCTAGTACACCCCATCCATAAAGTTGATTTCAATACGTTCCGTCCCTCACGCCAAGATTTCCAAAGCCTGCTCAATTTGAACTAAGGCACTCGTTTGTCACTGATCCGTGGAAGACTTTGTAATTGGTGTTTTCTATAGCTTTCACCTCGCATGCCGATAAGATCGCGTGTTACTCAAGTGGTAGACTGATTTGTGCATATGTGGTGTGGTTCGAACGAGTAAATCGTGCTTTCATAACACAAACTATTCCCAGGGCAAAACAGCTCCGACCAAACTAGGTTCATCGAGAGTTTGGTCTTGACAGATGAACACCTGTTCTTGTGTACAGTAGAGGTAACCAGTGTAGATTTGGCGCTGTCACTGTGATTTGGTTAGTTACATTCAACTGGTAGTGATGACGATGATGGTGATGGTAACTACAGGTAGAACACTGCGTGAGAGGACCGGTTGGCTTGCCCACATCGCTACATCGCTACATCGACCTTTGAGACTATGCCTTTCTAACTACTTGATTATTCGTCTACTCACTTAGTTAATTTATTCATTTGTTTAGTCGTTCGACTGCTTACTTATTAAACTGATTTTGTTTAAGTTGACATATGCTATAAGTGCATTGTTTCCTGGAGATTCGCCCGTCAACTGTTGTGAAAAAGTATATTGGCAAACCACAACAACTCACTGAAACATTTCGCCTTGTGACCTTGCTTTACAGAGCATCTCTGACTGTCGCCTTTGGACAGTGCTCCTTCCGTATCTTATCGGTGATGCGCTTTCGGTGTGTGGTCGGTTATGGTAAATATCCCCAGTAATTACGAATTCGATGCCTGAAGCCGTGTTTACTCATTCGTTCAGATGGGTTCCTCACTTAAATTTTGTCTCGCACTTTATCTCAGGTGCGGTGAACATAGCGTGATAACATGGATATTAACGTTTAAATTATAGTGCCAGAATGACAGGTTCGTGGGGGGAAAGTTTGATGAGAAGACTAGGATGAAGGATGAATGCTTCTTACTTATATCTGTTTTCTGACTTGTTCATGTCGGGGACTTCATACGTTCGCATCACACTGTTGTAATCTTCTTCAAGTAAGACGTCCGCAAAGACTGTCTGAGGTACGAACTGTTAGGCGACCTGTGAGTTGGAAATTTCACCACATCCAGATAACTACGATAACTGTCATGAGGTAACATGCTACTTACAAGGTTGCTGAAAACTGTCCGGTAATCCACAGCCAGTTTCACCCTTCTTAGACAAATCAGATAGCCGCAGTGGTGGTGGAAATTAAGACAAGAACGTCAGTGCGAATGCATGCAGTCGAGGAAACGCAGTCATCTGTGAGTTAGAGTGTTGTCAACAGAAGACCCAACTAATCCCCAGCTAAATCTTCCACACATGAGATCCCTCTTCTTCAGGGAAGAAGAGGAACTCTTTGAAAAGTTTGCAACCATCTGACACTAGCATGTTATGTCAAGCAAGTACATTTTGATATCTCGAAAACTCTACCAGCCCTTTTATTTAGTCGGATAATATCACAAACAACAGATCCAGCTGGGCTTCAGTTGAGTATTCCTTCAAAATCAACTGCCTGCATTTCGGCAGTCGCCTGATGTTCACTCGGGGACTGTGCCCACCTGACAACCCTAAGAAGGACGAACACATAGTGGGCTAATGAAAAGTTTCGACCAAATTGTGAGAAGTTTTCGAGAAACACACTCATTTGCAAATCAATTTGGTTTTCACGGGAGACTCAATTGAATCTCTCGTTTGTGATGTCCTCCAGCTGAATGTGCTGCACACAGGCCACCTCATGATTCAGTTGGCACGATATTCGAGATATCGCAGTATATTTTCATAAAGGAAACTACTCACAAGGTTGCTGAAAACTCTTCGACGGCCCACAACCGGTTTCGCCCTTCTTGGGGCTCATCAGGTAGGCGTAGTCCCCGAGTTTCCGTCAACCTTATGATCTACTGGAACCCAAATTGCACTGTTTTCGAGAAATACACTCATTTGCAAATCAGTTTGGTTCTCACGAGAGACTCAACTGAATTCCTCGTTTATGATATTCTACAGTCTCTCGTGAAAACCAAATCGATTTGCAAATGACTGTATTTCTCGAAAACAGTGCAATTTGGTCTCAAGTGGAACATAAGGTTTACGGAAACTCGAGGACTGTGCCTACCTGATGAGCCCCAAAAAGGACGAAACCGACCGTGGGCTGTCGAAGAGTTTTCAACGACCTTGTGAGTAGTTTCCTTCGAGAAAATGAACGAAACTAACTGAAACATGAAGCGACTTTTGTGCGGAACAATCAGTTTAAGAATATCATAAACCAGAATTCGAGCTGAGATTCAGATAAGTTTCCCCTTTAAAACAAACTACTGTGTAAATGAGCGTATTTCACCAGTTCTCGCCACTTTCGCAAATTGTTGTTGATTGCGGCAGAGTTCCTAAAATTAGCATCTACATCACTCCAACTGTGAATGAATTATTCGGTGTCATAGATAACTACACACATGTTCATTTAGTTGCTTTGTTCTTTATTGATGTGGCCACTCAAAATCCGAATGTGCGGTCAGTGTGTGGGTTCGACAGAAAGATCTTTTTGCCCACTACTAAGAGGCTACTGACAACCCCGACTCTGTGTGTGTGTGTGTGTTGAAACGGGTGGGACCTGTTTGTTTAGCTTAGAGAACAGTGGTGTACAGATTACATCAATCAAACCAGCATGAGTACATCCTGAACACGATCACACCCCGGTTTGAGGGAACTAGCAGTGCGAGTGTGGTAGTGCAAACGGTCCCCTGTTTGCATAGGGATGTATTGCACAGTTTATCAACCAACTTTCTGAATACACGATGACGTTACGGTCATGGAGCTAGCATAGAATTGGTCATATGTCGTTGCTAACCTGCATGTCAACTGCCGGAATCACAAAAAGTGAAGTCTGGTAAAATCCATACCTGTCAGCTTGAGTCACCATGAAAAATCATCTCCTGCCGGAAAAGTTTTGGGATTTCAAAGGTCACCGGGATCAAGTCAGTTCGAATCTACCGAGCACGGTGTTTCCACGCCTCACGAATTATTCAGCTACCTAAGACAAACAAGTTCCTGGAACATTTGAACCCAATTCTGTCGAAAACCGTTAGTAGCCTAACAAACGGGCAAGCCGAGACAACTGGCAACTTTGATATGTGGTTACTAATTTAAAAAAAAGCCGAAAGGACAGTCTGACAAACATTTCAAAATATAAGTGTTTTATGGGGAGTATACTATGAGTTAGATCCCCAGCTTTCGCACACAGTTTCCAGATGTCGGCATTGTATGATGTCTACCAACTGACACGATCGAATAAGAGTTCTAACAGTCTGCCCTCCAGCGGGGAAAGTCACAAATGCTTAAGTCCCACAATTCAACGAGACGATAAGTCGGAGATTCTCCATTTCTCTCGTGTTACGACTCTACTATTCTCGATGGATGTCTCGACAAAATTTTGTCATGGGATGTCAAAGAATTTCCAGCAACTTTGTAAGTAGTGTATCACATCTATACATGTATCTCGATATCTCGAATATCGTAACAGCTGAAACATGAGGCGGCCTGGTACAGCACATTCGGTCTCCTGGAAAGATCAAAAACGAGAGATTCAGCTGGGTTCCAATTGAGTCTTTCGAAGAAACGAATTTGTTTGCAAATGAGTGTATTTTGCTATTTTCGTGCAATTTGGTCTCAAGTAGAACGTAAGGTTGACGGAAACTCGGGGCCTGCACTTACTTGATGATCCCCAAGAAGGGCGGAACCGGTCGTAGTCTGTCGAAGAATTTTCAGCAACCTATACATGAGAAGGTATAGTTCCCACATTGCCGGAAAAAACAGCTGCTTGTTGTGCCCATTAGACTGGATAAAATCTGAACAAAACGGTAGAGATCACTGAATAACTTAACTGATAATCGGAGCTGACGAATCGAACCAAGTTTGACGGAAATATAGATGCCGATGGAGGTGGGTCAATGATTTTGCTTGCTCAGATTTGCTCAGATTGTCCGAAAATGAGGACAGCTAGTCGGGGCAGACAGCATAAAGTGGTTTCATTGTCACGTGGTCGGCATAATCGCATCGGCCACCAACCGGATCGATGAAAGTCCATCAATCAGTGATGCAGCTGGCCACCAAAAGAATGACTCATAAAGTGAGTGGTTTGCCATGTCCTGTAGACTGCCACCCTTTTTAAACTCCTTACACTTGAAATCCTAGTTTCACGTGAAACTGGGAAGATTTTTAGGCAGCTAAATTTTCGGGGCACAGTTTCCAAATCATCGACTTGCTGGCAGAGATGTCGACTAGCCAATTATTCTTTGATCCGGAATGTTCCTTTGGACTGCAAGCTTGAATTTCAGTTTAAGTAAATTTAAAGACCCGAAATGTGATTTAAAAAACGCCTTCGTGATTGAGACCTACATGACATGGAATTCGCCTGTCATAACGATTACAGATAAGTACATTAAGTACAATCACCAGCACTCACGCACATTGAATCCGCGTGAAAGCGATCGTGTGAAGAAATCATGATCTGAGCAGTGATGAGACCAGAATGGAAAAGCTAATCTGAGCTAACTTGGACGGGTTAAATGTTCGACCGTCAAACGATCATCGTGGAAGGAGGAAACAATGTCCGGTTTGGATATCATCGGTAATTTGGTTACAATCACCCCGGTTCCAAGTTCCTCCGTGTCAATCATAAACTCTTATCCCTTTTGACTAGGATAATGCATACTTTCAACCAGTCCCTGTGCTAAAAATCCACTTTGGTGTCCAACTCCTGTGACTTGTGATTGTGACCACGGCAACCCTAAGGTGAATGAACACATGAGTTGCCCACCCAACACATTTGCCTCATAGATCTGATTTCCTACGCCCATTTGATCCTGTCCTCTGCCTCTCCTCTTTATTTCCGTCACCTAACAACCCAATGCTAGAGCCGCACATTCATTCAGGATCCCACAGTAACAACCGATGGTTAGGAGGAATTGGTGATTAACTTTCGCAGTAAATTGGTGCGTAAACATTGCAGAGAAACATGATTACTTCTTCCTAAAGCAAATAAGGCGAGCACCCTCAGGGTGTGAAGTCCAAACAGTGAAGTGACGAAAGTAAACAGGAGTCATAGAACCAGTCAGTGAGTATCCACTCTTACAGTCATCGAAATACACAGCAACCGAGACCTAACCGACACGTCGCTGCAACAAGAACTCGACCTGAAAGAATTGGGTGCATTTTCATGAAGGAAATTACTCACAAGGTTGCTGAAAACTCCTCGACAGCAACCTTGTGAGTAGTTTCCTTTATGAAAATATACTGCGATATCTCGAATATCATCCCAACTGAAACATGAGGCGGCCTGTGTGCGGCACATTCAGTTGTAGAACATCATAAACGAGAGATCAAGTTGAGTCTGTCGTGAAAACCAAATTGGTTTGCAAATGAGTGTATTTTTCGAATTGGGTGCATTGTTTTCTTTCATCTCACGTCATCATCGTTGACAACGGACTGGTTTGTTAGTGCTCTCGTCCTCCTGCACTACGTTCATTCATCACAGTCATCCATCAAAGTCCTTCTGTGGGTCTTGAATCACAGCAGTAATAAAGAAGGTCGTGAAATTGAAACGAACTTGCCACAATTAAAAATTATTAGATTTGGAAATGTGTAATATAGACGGGAATCAACTGAAATATTTTCTGTAAGCCTGAACACGCTCATTTGTTCAGATGTGGTACTTCAGGTGAGTCCAGCTTGCGCTAGTGCAATAGTGGTAGACATATTCGCTTCGTACGTCAGATGTGCGTAGTCCAAAACCCCACCTTCACTAAGCGCGGAACTCGAGCTCATTGCCGTCAGATATGCGTAGTCCAAAACCCCACCATGACCAAGGATGAGCTTCACCAAGAGCGGAACTCGAGCTCATTGTCTCCTTCCTTTGGTATGGACTCACCAGAACAATTATGCCAGGAGGGAGGATGATGGGAACGTGAATTCTGCATTACAGACAGGATCAGTGAAGATATCTAAAAATTTGTACAGACTGCCCGTAGTGGGTTTTAGCCCAGTTGTCACCCTGCTCATCACCCTATCTCAGTGACTTCAGGCCAAACTCTGCAATGGTTGGCCATTGGACACTCTAGCTTAGCTATCAGTCTCTTTCAGTTGTAAACCTTCAGACTTTTGATAACGCTTTTCAGCACCTTCCAACAATTGTTTGATTCGCCATAGCTAGTATCCTAGTTAAAATCATTCGCCAACAGGGATTATCTCAAGAAACCAACTGAAACCGGTATTTTCTAAAAGGTTGTCCTACCTAAACGAGCCTCAACTAACCAGCTAACACTTAAGGGGCGAGATGGCTCAGTCGTTACAGCGCAAATCTATTGACCGGAAGGTCCGTGGTTCGAACCCGACCTCTGCCACTCGACTTCCCCTTTCTAGGCATGGGCAACCTGGCAGTATCCCAGCCCTCGTGCTGCCGTCGGGTAGCATGACAGCTAGGCACTGGAAGGGTGTTACAGCTGAACGAACTAACACTTAAAGATAAGTTCCTTCTGAGGATGAAGGAAATGAACCGCATTCTGAAGTGTTGTCACCACGGTTGTTGTGGTGATTTGTCTTGTTTTACTACATGAGTGGAATGAAGGAATAGCGTATCGCCTCTACTCGGCAGAAGGTGTGTTCGTATACAGGTTGTATTCAAAGCACTTTGAGTCATTTCACTAATTTTAGTATGGCCGCGCAATGAAGACTATGCAGTACATTCAGTTGTAGAATATCATAAACGAGAGATTCAGTTGAGTCTCTCATGAAAACCATGTTGATTTGCAACTGAGTGTACTTCTCATCGACTTTACTTGTTAGGGTGACGTCCTTTAGATAATCGCGGATGAACAAGATGCTCACAGGACACGCACAAAGGAGATATTCAGCTGGAACTCGATTGAATCTCTCGTTTATGATGTCCTCCACCGCAAACAGGCAACCTCATGATTCAGTTGGCACGATATTCTAGATATCGCAGTATTTCTTCATAAAGGAAACTAACTGATGAGCCGCAAGAAGGGCGAAACCGGTCGTGGGCTGTCTAAGGGTTTTAAGTAACCTTATGAGTAGTTTTGTTCAAGAAAATATACTTCACTATCTAAAATATCATACCAACTGACAAATGGGACTGCCTGTTTGCAGCACACTCGGGTGAAGTAATGTCATACAAACTATAAATTCAGCCGGGACTCAGCTGACTCTCCCATCGGAACGAAATTGCTTTGCAGATGAGTGCATTTCTCGAAGCCTGTGTATAGTTTTGTGTGCGAAATTCTATTTTTGTGTAATTTGAGTGTGACGATAGGTTGTTGGTCGTAACTTTCATTGCCATGATGCGAACTCTGTGGCGTTACACACAGCTTGGTAGTGCTCCCACTAAGGACCTTCCCTGAAAGTAGTTTGGTTACTTCGTCCCTCGTAAACTGTCCCATAGTTAGTCATTCTTTTTCGGTAATACTATACTCCTAAACCAAAAAAATGCTTCATACTGAAAATGCTACAAGGGCTTACCGAATTCGGTATACTGACCTGGGTACCTAGTCCCAGTGTAGATAAAATTCACGGTGATTATTACCTTGTTTGAACCCAGTGTTTTTTGCGTCTACCTCATGCATTCGATATTCACCGATTAACACTCATGAACTTTTGACCCTTAACATGTCGAACCTAGTTTGACAAACTTTTCACACGCAATTTATGACCACTTGCGTTACCACGTGCTGTACACGCACACTTGTCGCCAACTCAGATCGATTCGCCGTTCTCTCCGAACTTTCTTTGGACTTGTGCCGATTCGTGCAACAATTTGAGGTTTTTATCCCTTTCATATACATATTTTTGCATCTGTGGTACCGCATTTTGTTGATAAATATCAAAACTCCCTTACTGTTTGGTTGTGATTTCGCGCGTCATTCAGTTGCGCATCCGTCACGTATTCTACACATGTATTTCTTCCTTGAAAGTGGGAAAGGTACTATTTCATTTTCAGTAGAGGTTTCGTCCCGTAATTGAAGGCAGTTTATGTTAAAAAGCTGAGAACCGTACAGCTGTCCCATCGTTAGTTGGAATCATCAGAAGTGCACATCTCACAGAACTTTGGGATTTTCGAACCAGAAACCTTTCCGACCAGTGCTTGAACACTTGACATTTAGCTACGATCAGCTGATCAGCAGTTGGCTTAGATCTCACTTAGACACCACATGACACCACTCGCCTTCGATCGAAGGGACCACGTCACGTGGTCACGTACTGACCTGCTCCTTGAGTGATGACTTGTCAGATGGAAGTTTCGCTCTTCTAATGAAATTATTCATCCTCTGTGCTACTTATAGATTGGCGGTTGTGTAGGGAGTTGGGTAATTCTCACTGGAGATTTCATCCTGTCAAAGACGCCAAACTATGCTTGAAAGCCAAGAAACATTGCACGCCTATTTCATCCTTATTGGGAATCACAAGCAGTGCTCATCTCACGAAACTTAGACAGTTCCGAACCCGAACTTGTTAGTTATCCAACAAAAACTACGGAAAGTTCCCTGTATTCAAGCGTAAAAAGAAATACCATTGTGACTGCTTAAATTACCCATTAGGTAATAATTCAAACAGATAATAAACCGAACTTCCTCGAATGACGTTGTTCGTTCTTACGCAATTCGAGAGCGACTGCAGGACTCTACTCCGGTATTGTAATAAAGCTTGATCACAACGAAGCAGACCGGCGTTTTGAGTGACATATGGCCACGTTCCGAATCTCCTACATGATATTGATCATCGTCAAGGTCCACTGAAAGAAACAGTCCGCCACCAACTACACCTCGGAACTCTGTCGTTGTAACCCCCGTCCCAGCACGTCCGTTCTTCCTGCAGTATTTCATGGAGCACGCGCGGAGGGGGGGGGGCGAAAACAGGCACCATTTCCAACACCTCAGGGACGCAATCATCCATCATCAGTGTTGTCATTCACGCGGTTGCTACTACCCGCGCTGCTACCACATTAGCATCCCGCCACGCAGCTGGTTGCTGTTTGAACAATTATGCCTCGACTACCGGTCTTTTGTGCCGCGGATTGTCAGCTGAGTTGATTGTGATTCCGATGCGTGTGTATGTGCTGCTTTATGGCTACACAAACACGTGTGGCTTGTCTATGATTGGACAACATGAATGGTGTTCTTCCACGGCGGCCACCATCCCGTCAGAAAACATTATTTGTGGGTGGGGCAAGCTGTGTAGTGACATTTGTTGTCTAGTCACCACAAACATGAAGGGTAGCTATTGTGGCCCTGATTTCGGTAGCAGTGGCGGCGGCGATGCATGTCTCTGCCTGGTTGGCACACCAACACGACTTTCGAGAACTGTCTGCTCCGACTTCGGGGCGCTGGCAACCAAAGTTCGCTGTGACCATGTTTTCACACATTCCGAATACGTGGTCACCAGCACGCAGAAAATTCCAAGGTCATGGTGAAATGAATGGATGTTGGTCTGTTTGGAAAGCAAGCAACTATTTGCTCTATGTCCAGACTTTCGTAACAGCTCGGATTGTGGATCTCATGAAACCATACCAACCTGCTTTGGGGGAGTGCATATGTTCCGAAGTGAAAATGTCTGCGCGGTGACGGAGAGAAGGAAATAAATTACAAAAAATTATCATCAATGGGTTATGTCCCTATTCATGGGTTCATTGACGGACAACGTCAGTTATCATCATCGACAGCATGACATCGGTGTTCAACACCGATGCTTCACTGCCGTA
>NW_008751823.1:569096-605123 GCF_000715545.1 Opisthorchis viverrini | reverse complement strand
ATCTGGATAGAAACTGACAACAAGAACGCCACTGACATCGGTTGGCAGCCATATCTTGTAGTGTCTCCAACCAGACACAGTGAGGATCACGCCGCCCCCATCCTGGAAGGCGAGTAGCAACGTGATCTTTTTCATACTCCTCTGTCAAGCGAAGGGTTGACCACCTGTCTGTTTACGCGACTTTGAATAGGGCATGGAAAACAGCACTCTCTTCGGCAAACGATGGTTCGGCATGTCCCAACCAACGCAGCTTCTGGTGCTGGACACATTCTTCAATGGAAGTACTCGTTGCACAACCGAAAACGTGCTTTCTAACTGCCTCGTTACTGATTCACCGACCCAAACCCACATGAGCTATGGTTCTGAGACAACGATTGTCGAACACCTGAAGACGTCTCAGTAAAATTATTTCTGGCCCGGGAACAAACTCCTCACAAGATTTCTGAAACCTTTCAACAGCAACCTTTCAAGTAGTAAGTTTCGTTGAGAAAATATACCGCGATTTCTCGAGTATCATATCAGTTGAAACATGAAGCAACCTATGCGCAACACATTCATTCGAAGGACACCACAAACGAGAGATTCAGGTGTGGTTTAGTTGAGTTTGCTGTTTGTCTACTAACTTATGGACCCAACGGGGGACAGAAAGCACTCAGTGGAGTTGACCGGAAGTATAAAATTAGCATTCAGTAAATGCACTCATTTGTTGTCTTTATATCAGACCGTATCCCGAAACAATTCAGAAATCTATACGGTTCAGAACTTGCCAGATAATGAAATCAACATCATGAGCGCTTCTGGCGTCATCACGATAAAGAGCAACCCCCCTAATGAGTATCTGTCATACAAGGGAACAATTTTTGTCGATAAATCAATCACTTCAATCCATCAGCTCTAGACCGTGTGCCACAGTCACACTGATACCAGCTGCTACAGTTTCGATCACCGGGAAGCGGGAGAGTGTGGGACATATAGTCAAGCCTTGGAGGTGATGGCATATTTGGCTAGTTCGGGAAATGGGTAGCTACGCGTTGAAATCGATAGTCTTGACGCACGAGCGTCACTCACTGCGCGATTGAGCCAGCCATTAAACATTAGCGCGTTGAGTCCAAGGAGGAGGCACCTCTTGGTCACTTCCACTGAACACAGAGCTGGCCGAAAAAAGCTCTTCGAGGCACGCGGTCTTCTGACATGTGGAGTACGTGTCCTAACCAGTGTAACCTTTGAAAAGTGAGTAATTCAAGTATCGTGGGACAGTTCCTTCTGGCACACCGATGGTCAAACACTGACATTTTCGTGTGTCCTCTGCGCGTAGGAGCTACGTTTCTGATCCATAAAGCAGTATGGATCACGGTGACAGACAAACTGACGTCACGTCGGTGCTATAGGTGTCGGAGGTTGAAAAAGCTGCCGCGATTTTCCCGATCCGAGAAGTAATCTCACCTCCAGCCAGTCCACCGGAACATATACAACTGCCCACGTCGATTAGCTCGTCTGCAAGCATGAGGTTTGGGTTTAGTCCCGCCCAGTCTTGTAGCATCATTTTACACTTTTCAGGTGTGAGGCGCATGAGAAACCATGCGGCAGAATTATACAGGTTATTGTTACATCTGACTAGTGTTCCCACTCCAGTGCTTAGTGCCAGAAAAGAACTCAACGACAAGGAACACAACAGCTTTATTGCAACAAGTGATTACGTGCGAGTGCAAAATTTACAACGGCCTCACGCTATTTAAAGGGTACTTTCTGACTTTGGTCCAGGCTGTCTGATGAGCGCTTAGTGAACACCCATCAAGATCGATCGTGCTCCTGTGAAATCCCTGAACACTGATCACATTCGGTCGTGCTTCTGTGGCCTGCCTGAACACTCATCGGCTTTCGCTGAATTGACTGAATGAATAACTGGCCTGGATGCTTACAGACTTTCCTACTGAGATTTTGGTGAAGTTCAAGGGTCTCAGTAGGTTCCGGGCTTTTTTGGGGTTACTTTCAGGAATCTGAGATTCCTGATTAATATTTAAAATTGTTTTCATTCTCGAAGGATCTGAGCCAAGGACAGCAATATCGTCCGCACACTAAATATCTGCGATGGAACGTCCGGAAGCATTTCAACCCCCAATGTTTTAGGGGCAGACTGAGTAATTTCAAGTAACACATCGATTACAACTTTAAAGAGGAGGTGCTGAACTCAGATGAAAGCTTGCCGTATGCTCGTACGCGCTTACGGAAGTTGGCATACACAGCCTCCATGAGGGATCTAAATTTAGAACCGTTGCCTTTGTTCGCCAGACGCCGTCGATGTTTCTGACGATTGTCAGAGTCAAATGCGGCTTCCGGATCGAGAGAGAGACGACCAACGTGGAAAGTTTGAATGAGTGATGCTGTTCAAGAATTTCTCAAAATGAAGATCTGGTCGATGCATCTTCGATCAGGGCGAAACCCAGGTTGATTGTCACGAATGCCGATAATCGATCAACCTACGGAAAATAATGCCAGACAGCATCTTAGATGTGGCGGATACCAAGCTGATGCCACGGTGATTTTCGCATGCCGTTCTTATTCCCTTTTTGACATCTAGGACAACGGTTGAGGAGTTCCATTTGACTGGCATTCTGTTTTTGTTCTAAATCTTCTAAAGTATTCTTGTCAAACTGTTCACCAGGACCTCGCCAACTTCTTTTTTTGAATAGTGTAGACCATCCGGGCCAGGTGTCTCGTCGCGCTTCAGGATCGATAGCAATCATATTATTCACAGAAGACAGCGACTGTTCTCCTAAAAAATATGAAACAGTGCCGTGGTTTCACACTATCCGGTTGTTCCCTCAGAACAGGAAGATGCAAAGGTTATCGCTGACTTCAGGCAAAGCCTCCTGTGAGCTTACAAACCCTATCTTGTCCATCCCACTCGGTTGCTCTTATCACAGTCATCTTCCCAAAATTGTTATAACACACATGAGGAACATAAGGGTGACGGAAACTCGGGACTGAACCTCTTGTCCATCCCACTCGGTTGCTCTTATCACAGTCATCTTCCCAAAATTGTTATAACACACATGAGGAACATAAGGGTGACGGAAACTCGGGGACTGAACCTACCTGATGAGCCCCAAGAAGGGCGAAACCCGTCGTGGGCTGTCTAAGAGATTTCAGCAACCTTGTAAGTAGTCGCCTTTATAAAAATATGCTGCTATATTTCGAACAACGTGTCAACTGAAACATGAGGCGACGTGGTGCAGTATATTCACTTGAAGAAGGACATCATAGATGAGCGATTCATCTATGTTTTAGGTAAGTCCCCCCTGAAAAACAAGTTAGCGTGCAAATGATTGTATCTGTCATATTACTTGAGGTTGTTCCGATACACAACAACGCCAACCGTCATTCTATGTACAGTCAAGCTGGTTGCCCCGCCTTCCTTCGCTCATTCATTACTACCCAATGAAGGTGCGTGGTTCAGAGTTTTTTAAGACTGTTGGCGTTTAGATACAATTCGGATGGACTAACCGATTGACAGAAACCTGTGCAAACTCGCTCAGTTGAATTTGCTAGGAACTTCGAACTTTGGACTACACTCCAACACGATTTGTAGAGGCTTCCGTAACAAATGGTACAGAGTTTAGCACAAACCAGACAGGTTTGTTGGCCGATTCGCAAGTAACTACTCCACCTCGCGGCGAGAACAACGTTTTGTTTAACAGTTTCATTCTAACTCTTTAGTGGTGGATCAGAACCATTGTCAAGCAGTAGATTATTAGACTTTGCGTAAAAGTTCCAAGATAGCGCCGAAAGTGAATGAAGTTTTCCAGCCGTCCTCTGGAACCTATCGACGTGGTAAAATGTATTCAACTTCATTTGACTGTTATGAGCTGTTATGAAAAGTTTTTTAAACACATGATTATCACAGAGACCTAAATTGTGCGATACAAAAATGCATCAGTGAGCATGGTTTTTGTTACTAAAAGATATTGACTGTTCAACTGAAGATGGCCCCATATCTCTCCAAACGGATGAGGTAGTACGTACATCTCTTTTTCCCTCTAACCGAAAGATGCGAAAATCCGTAAGTGTTTGTTTCCAATTAGACGCCTGGCCATGTACAATGGGTCAAAGAATCAGTTTTAGATTTCCGACACAGTGCTTGGAACACTCGGCTGCATATTACCCAAAGGTGCGGTGATTCCATAGAGTCACAGTAGTGATCCCTGTTCTGTTCCTCGACGGGCAGAAGAACAAAATTTCGGCCGTTTGACACGGATCAAACTACTGACTTCTGTCCAGTTTTGTCTGAAACATGTGTATATGAGTATATCTTTGTAGTACACTACTCACAAGGTTGCTGAACTTCGTTGGACACCCACGACCGTGCTGAAACTCCGTCGACAGCCCACGACCGGTTTCGACCAAATTGGGGCTCATCAGATAGGCGTAGTCCCCGGCCTTCCGTCAATCTTGTTCCACTTGAAACCGAAATGCACGAAATTAGCGAATGTACACTCATTTGCAAACTAATTTGGTTCTTTCGAGAGACTCACCTGAAACCCAGCTGAATCTCTCGTTTGCGATGTTCTCAGACATTTGAGCTTCATCTGAATGTTGCCGAATTCCCAAATAATAGGGTGTCGAAATAACCTGAAAGGTTTGTGTGCTTAGTTGACACGAGCTACTTGAACGCAGACTTTGTCCTGTAAAAGAAGTCAATCTATTCTGCCAGTTTATACCAACTATTTAAAAATGGTCCGGAGGAAGAATAGTTCTCACAGCCTATAATTCGCCACTCGAGGAGTCAGTGAATACGCGACCACGTGATGTCGTTCCTGAAATTGAAGGATGAGGGACAGTATATCCTATCAAAGTGCGAGCTAGTCACAATGTTGTTTGAATGTTCAACTACTGACCGGGAGGTCATGGGTTCGAGGCTTTTTGAAGTTTCGTGCGATGCGTACTGAGGATGATGACCAATAAAGGGACACTGTGCTTCAGTACAGGGTGGCTTCACTGACAGGACGAAATAGCAATTGAACAATCATTAAATCTCCCCACACTACCAACAATAATTGCACTTGCTGCGTAAAGCCCACATGCGATAGTTACCCCACCAGTTTTCTAGGATGGATTTTGTGAATATCATACCTTGATACTAACCTGATCACTCCAAGTCGTCCTTCATAAAAAGCTCCTAGATTGATGACGCTAGACCCACTGCCTCTACAGGTCTGCGCCAAGCCATCGCTTTTACATCTGAAGAACCGGTGCACGCCGAATATGAACTGATTTCCATCCCGCCTAATACAGTCTAATGGTTGTTACTTTTTTATTGATGTTATCTATGGAAGTATCATGCGACCTTATTTTTTTCATAACATCAAATTAGTGACCTCCATTTCATCTATTTTGTCGTGTGCCCCCCCTTTCTTTATCCAAATCATGTACATGTTGGTCACCTTGAGAGTGAATTCAGTTTGCTCGAATTCTCCGACCTCTATATCTAAAAAAGATCAGCATAAAACTATGCTGTGGTTACAGTCACTCCAGATAAGACCTTACCTATGGCTATCGAAACTCAGGTGGGCATCATCTCAACAAAAAGTGCCCTTAGGGGTCAGTTAGCCCTGCAGATCTTGTTCTGAGTTCACGTAATACATACAACTAAAACACAAACTGGTTGCTGGTTACGGTAACCAAAATACCTATTTCTGTTTCCAATTGACCACGTTTATGCTAACTGACAAGTTGCCTTTTACTGAAAGATAAGTAAGTGATCAACCTCATTCTTTCGTAGTTCTCCAACAAGTGCGATTGAAAGTGCAATGGAAGGTCATTCGGCGTCCGTATTGCACTGGTTCGGGCCCGGTTAGCTCTCTAAGTTGAGGCTGAATATTGTTCGTTACCGCTAGTTCTCCAACAAGTGCGATTGAAAGTGCAATGGAAGGTCATTCGGCGTCCGTATTGCACTGGTTCGGGCCCGGTTAGCTCTCTAAGTTGAGGCTGAATATTGTTCCGCTTAGCTTACTGCTTAGTTGTTTTGCTTGTTTTAATTTTTTTTATTCCGAATTCGTGCGTAGTACTATGTTCGTGGACGACGCGGAATTGTTCAGTAACTCTCCTACGGCTTGTGCGCTTCATAGCCTACTAACCTCACACACTTGTCAACTTATGTACTATTTTATGTATGTGCTGATTTCAATCTGTTTCCTCTTTCCTCCCATCCTGATTATTTTTAACTCCAAATAACTATTCCCGCCAACATCCGCTCATTTTAACCCTGACGTCTAAAGTCTGTTTCTCCTTTTCGCAGCATACAACGAACTTGTTCCATTCCGCGTTCTTGTCGGTGTGTATGCAAAATGATTTGTGAAGCAAAACACACACGATCCGATCAACCGTGAAACCTTGTGATCGATGATGGCTTGTGTGACCATTCAAATCGAATGACCATAATACTATGCGGCGGTGCATATACCACACACTCTGATACACATGTACGTATTTTCATAGGCAGACACGATCGATCGGATAAAGCGCACTTGTGTTGCACATCTTGTGCGTGCGTGCGTACGTGCGTGCGTGTGCGTGTAGCTTTGGTTACACTGTGCAACGCAACTGATACAAACCATAACCCTAAATGCTGATCACAGTTGAAAAAAGAGCGGACAAGTGATAAATGATAAACTGAGGATCGTATGCTCCCTCCGCAACTATGGTAGCCACCTGCCCGTGGTTGGAGACGTTCAACATGATCAAAAAATGTGTTGTAAATCCTAACTCCAGATAGTTTCAGTGTGTTTACATAAAACCAAAGAGAGGTGAATGCCACATCAGCCGAAGTTTAAGAACTCTATGAAGTGGCTTGGTCAGCGTTCAGGTATGTAAGGTGTACAAGCAGCTGAACTTGTATATTGTGTCCAGACAGCCATGTTTGCCGTTCACTGTAGAAGTTGCTCTGTAAACCTGACAGTCTCCTCGGTGATAAGTTTAAAAGACACCTAGCAGATATGGTTTTCATGATGAACTGCTCACCGTCGAATGCGTGCTGAAGTGGCTGCGAACCTGCGGGCTTGGAAGAGGCTTTGAACAAGGTCATGATCACCCCTCCCTCACTCTGACTGCCCCCTGTCCAGATACAACCGGAACTCCTGTTCGTGATTTGCTTCTCCATATCTGGACTAACCTAATTAAGGCAACTGAAGCACTTAAAATAACCTCTAATCTGACCTACGAACGGTTTCCTACTGGATAATGCGAGTTTTGCTTCTGTACACTAGAGGCTGATCAACATCGGTAGCAGATTTCACGTCACATCATTCATCAGTGAGCGATTATTCGAACGCTAATTTCAGGTATAATAACAGAACAAGGGGCTGATATCCAACTTTGAAACTGTCTGCCTCGTCAAACTACTTCGATAGGCTACGCTAGAATGAGCGATACCATATGTGGATTGTACGGGGTCATGTGCACGGCCTTCTGTACGCACTCGGGTCTGTGTAAACCTGAGGAAACAAGCCCGGAGAGTGAACAGGAAAGAACCCACGGAACCGGCTTATCCAAACATTTAGACTACGACCACGTGTGATTTTACTGGTCGTGGGCTATCGGAGGGTTTTCAGTAACCTTATGAGTAGTGCGTTGCGTCTACATAAGACATTTTCTGATTCAATATATGGTCGACTTGCTACTCAACAGGAGATACCACAACAGAACACTCTAATACCACTCGTGTGCAGTAATTCGCTTAGCATCACTTGACAAGTGATTGTGTCACAAGTACATCTAAGAGACACCAAGCTGCCACAGTGGTAAACTCTTCTGAACTGGGCACAACTTGGAGGCAGTCCCGAATACATACGCACGTTACCATTCAGTGGGATTTTTTACAGTTCAAATACCCTAAAGGACAGGATGAAGCAACACGCCATATATTCATATTCCCCAAGTCTCCACTTACCCAAATCGTCCTCGTTGTCACACAAGGTTACAACGTCGTGGATGTCACTTAAAGCTACCTGAATTAAAGGAACAGCAGTTCCTTATGACCCACCTTTTGGAAACTGACTGCTTAGTACAAACTCACCGTACAGCGCTAGCATGTGAATCACGGATAGGCAAAACACTGCATATATGTGAAGTAACGGTATTTTTCTCAGCTTAGCTCTCGGTCTGAGCCCCCCAAGCTAGCGTTCACGTTCAAACAACTACCAAAGGTGCATAAGGCATATTAACGCCCAAAACGAAGTCATGAACACTTGTACAGCGCTTCATATATATGGCGTAAGCGGTAATAACTTTCTGGAAATTCTGACGCGTTCTGGATGCGCCATTGGCAACCGGCATTCAGCCAATACTGGGTCATGATTGGCTCTTGAGTCCAGACTTTCGACCAATCAGATCTCGGCGTGATGCCAGACCGGCAAGGGTCCCGAATTTTTGAGCCAATCTTGCGTGGGATAGACTTCTCGTCCGTAGCAGCACCTGACTGCAAGCGGTGAAGAGGGATCCGGGTAGAATTCCGCCTAACAATCTGGAGTCTTCACCCCCGAAAAAACGATAATCAGGACAGTTATTCGGTCGCCCTTTCAGGCGTGGGGCAAACCGACCACATCAATCAAGCCTGAATCCGTTACCCTGGTCAGAAGTGAAAATTCATAAGCGTCTAGCATGCACCGGTGAAGTGGCGGTAACACACTACCCTCGCATGTCAGATGTGTGAAGCTCAAGCCCCAGCACGGTAAGGGATATGCACTACTGAGCTCTAACGAGAACGAAACTGGACTCACCGGAAAAATTGTGCGAGGACAGGAGGAAAACTGTTCAAACGGCAGTGGCGTAAGCATAAACTCTGCAATACCCCCAACCACCGACGACAAAATGATACATGCTTTCACTACATCACAACGGCTGTTGAAAGCTCCGTTACCTTGCCATGTTGCTTTCGAGAAATACACTGCAAATCAATTCGGTTTTCACGAAAGACTCAACTGAACCTCTCGTTTATGAGTCTCTCGTTGAGTCTCTCGTGAAAACCAAATTGATTTGCAAATGAGTGTGTTTCTCGAAAACAGTCCAATTTGGGTTCAGGTAGAACATAAGGTTGACGGAAACTTGGGGACTGCCCCAAGAAGAGCGAAACCGGTCGTGGGCTATCGAATGGTTTTCAGCAACCTTGTGGACAGTTGCCATGTTGTTCTTATTGGCTACCTACCACTCTACGAAGAAACATCTAAAGCTGTTGCAATGAGATCAGGGGAGAAACTCTCAGGCACTTCAGAATGACCATCAACCGGCTTAGGCACAATGGTGCTACAACATTCGTACTATTTGGCAATTCCTTTCGTGAGCTCCCGATAGTTTAGTCGTTATGGCACGATTCGAACCCGACTATGACTTTTCGACTACTCATACCCAGTCTTGGACAACTGACAGTAATTCGGCCCTCATGCTTCCTTTGGATGGCGTGGCGCACCGAAACTCCGTTACAGCTGAGCTGTTACTTTATTAGTATTCGTGCTATGGACTACAACACAGCTCTTACTCCGTACACCATCGAAAGCGTACCCACTCCCAGGGATTCGTTTGTGCTGAGTAAACAGATGTTACAGGCACACCGAGGAAATACTTCCTAGAATTTGGGGCAAACATCTATCGGCAATTTATGATCGCACAGAATCGGATCAATATTATCCTGCAAGTCCGCTTCTGCGTCTACAGATTAAACAATACCATAAGTTTCTTGGTGTTCCCATGGCTGTCTGTAGCAATTAACGAAGAAATCTTTTATTTTTGTGTATCAAGACGCGCTACGTCTGAAAAAAAAACACTTATGTATAGCCCTTCTTTTCAAGACAAAATATCTCCCTGACTCGAAACTGAAACTTTGGCAGTCCTCAGCATCGTTTTTCAAGTTTTCTCAAGCGTTGTTTTCGAGGAACTTTAATAATTAGGACCCAGTTGAGCAGTAAATTTGCACGACTTCTTGGGAACAGTGCAGACGAAATCAGTCAGGGACTCGGATATGACATCGTCCACAGTTTGTTGATTTATAAGAGTCTGGATAAGATAAACAGTCGTTTTTGTGCAACTGTAAATGATGGTTGCTCCAGATACGCTTTTGAGATCTTCCACTTGTAACAACGCCTTCGATTTTTGCGATTTCACCTCCTTGTTGACAGTTCGGGCGACAGTTCAGTCAACAGTGAGATAGCATAAACCTGAAAAAATGGTTATACCTATTTCTTTCTTTTACTTTTAGAGGAATTTATATTCAGTTCAAAAAGGGTTGGGGTTTTGGGCGTCGGTAAAGTGCAATCGTCGGCACAAAGCAGCCAATGTAATTTGGAGTAGTGTAACATTCGCTTGGCTAGAAAGAAACTGATTAGATGATTACAGTGGTTATAGTTTGTCGAGTTTTGAAACATACATTCATATTGTTATACCTGTTGATTCGCCGATCTGTGACATCTGCTGCTGACTCACTCCAGTGCCTGGTGCCGGAGAAAAAAGGCTCACAGAAGGGAACACAATTGCTATATTCCGAGCAAGCGAGTGCGAAAGCGTGAGTGTGTGCGATTGCGAGAACAAGAGTTACAACGGCCCCACGCTACTTAAAAGGGACTTTCTGACATTGATCCAGGCTGTCTGATAGGCTTCAGTGAACACCCGTCAACATCGATCGTGCCTCTATGAAAAGCCTGAACGCTGATCACATTCGGTCGTGCTTCTGTGGCGTGCATGAACACTCATCAGGTTTTGCTGAATTGATTGAATGATTGACTGACCTGGATGCTTTCCTGTTGAGTTTTTTTGGTGGAGCAGTAGTTTCCGGGCGTTCTGAGGTTACTTCCAGGAATCTGACCCCCCTGATACATATGTTTAAGTTTGACACGACCTGTGAAAGTTTAGCGTTATAATGCAAGCTTGTTGCGCTCGCGTATCGGGTTCGAGCTTTGCAGACATACTCGAAGCTCGACGTCATCCTTGAGTCCAAATATTTCACAATTGTATCACAATTTTTCTGACTGCCAAATCCGAAGATGTTGTGGAGTCAGAAGATACAGCGTACAGTAATTGGTTATGTTCGCCAAATGCCTGTCTGATTTATTCTGGTACTCCATCCGCTTTGAAAACTTTAGTGCTGAGACGAAATGGTCTAAAATACACCAATTCAACCGGTTTAACGAAAATTCGCCGTTTCTCCGCTTTGTATTTCAGATGTCGTTTTTTCAACTGTTTCAAGTTGGGAGAGTCATCCATAGTGATCCTTTCTACTTGTTGAAATATTCGTTTTAGCTGGTTTTTGTTGAACTAAAGACTGGTGTATCTTTGTTATGTACTATTCATAAGGTTGCTGAAAATCCGTCGACAGCCCACGACCGGTTTCGCCCAAATTGGGGCTCATTAGGTAGGCGCAGTCCCCGGGTTTCCGTCAACCTTATGTTCCACTTGAAACCGAATTGCATAGCGAATATGCACTCATTTGCAAATTGATTTGGTTCTTCGAGAGACTCACCTGGAACCCAGCTGAATCGCTCGTCTGTGATGTTCTCAGGCAACTGAATGTGCTGCACCAGGCCGCCTCATGTTTCAGTCGCTACGATATTCGAGATATCGCGATACATGTAATCTTTGTAACGTATCACCAGTCTTATGAGTAGTACATTACAAAGCGTGGATACCGTGCGCTGCTGGTACTGCTGCGCACGACAGGTCTACTCGTGCCTCACAGGGCCCTTTACCTCTTGGAAGTGTGTTGGTCCTGACGGAATGCAGTGCCGGCGATTACCGTCAGTTCTCGTCTAACCTGGTTGTACAGTCAAGGACAACTACCAACTACTACCAACTACCAACTGGTCCCTCCTCGAAGGAAGAGATCATTGCTGCTTCCATAAATGTGAAAACGCTGGTCGCGTGGAGTAAGCATACACTTACTACAAGGAATAGTACGGCTTAACCCAACACAGCTACATGATGTGTCTACGGGTGTAACGGTGGATACCACTGGTGAGACATGCAAGTAATATGTTTTCTCGTAACGCCGCTTTGCGCCTGTTGAAGAGTGGGATTTATTACGGATTTGTGAAGTCGCCTTGAAGCATTCGTTTAAATTTGAGTGATAGTCAACGAGCATTCAGGAAAGTTCAGGAAGACGCGCTCAAGATGACGTATATTCAGTTTTTATAAACAAGATGCATATGAGACTTTTGCTTCCCTGTCCAATAGTCTGTAACCTTTTAGTTGGTGTTTTCGATTAAACAACTCCTCAGCGAAGGCGGAGTCTTCCTTTCACCGGTGTTTTGAAAGCTCACTACTGTCTGTCTGATCAACTGTGGCCTTTCTAGTAGGATGAAAGCTAAAGATTTTCATGGGACCACCGCAGGACACGAACCCGACGAGTCTGTAAGAGGTCGGACACAGAAACAATAATAATGATGATAACACCCCCAAAGAGAAAAATGAGTAATTATAATTTTTTCAGTGCCTAGCTGCCATGCCGACAGAAGGAGACAAGAAGCCTGAGCTACCTCCAGGTTGCCCAAGCCTAGACAGGAGTCGCTGAGAGGGCGAGTCGGCTTAGTGGTTAGAAGAGGGAATTTACTGACCAGAAGGTCGGTGGTTCAAGCCCGACCTCTGCCTCTCGACTCCCCCTGTTTGGGCTTGAGCAACTTGGCAGCCCTCGTGCTTCCTTCTGGTGGCATGGCAGCTAGGCACCGAAAGGATGACGGGACTGGTTTCGAATCCCGGACTTTATGGTCAGTAAGTTCACGGTCCAACCGTTGAACCATCCCCAGTTTACCAACAGTAGTAATAATGTCCTTCTTCTCGGGTTAGTTTGGTTGGGGCTACAGAAGCGCGGACGAAGAGCAGTAACTCCGAGGGCTACAAGACTGGTCACCAAATGTATGAGTAATACAATTTAACATTCTACGACCAGTCTTGCACTCACTCCTCACCCACACTTCCGTGTCCCCAACCAAAGGGACTTTGGGAATAAAATTTACTATCGTGACTATCAAAGCCCCCATACATCATCGTCTGTCAACTTTTTATCTCGTGCAACCGAGGCACAGAACTGCAGGGTCACAAGCACTTTGCAACTTAAGTTGACACCAAACTAGCGATCTTTAGACAACAGCGCATCATCCAGCCGCGAAACAGAATTCGCCAGGTTGATAGGAAATTCTAATTTGCGTAATTATGAAGAGGGAAAAATTTTGTTATTACACAAAGTAGTCTTTGTCTCAACCAGCGAATTTGATCAGACCGGGAAACTGTCCCAAATAAAAACAATTGAAGTGTACTTTTACTTCTTAGTTAGAATTACTGCTTGCTTACTTTGGATTTATAAAGAAATTGTGGTCTAAAGACCACGGATTCGTAACATTCCACTGGACGAGTTTGGTAGTTTAATTGCAAATATTTCATCCCTACATTGTTAGGGCGAGTTGGATCAAGTAGTTAGAGCGCGAATTTACTGACCGCAAGGTCTGTGGTTCGAACCCGACCTCTGCCACTCGACTTCCCCTGTCTAGGCTTGGGCGACCTGGCAGTATCCCAGCCCTCGTGCTTCCTTCGGGTAGCATGGCAGCTAGGCACCAAAAGGAAGCTACAGCTGGACGATTTTTTTTATTATTTTTTTGTTAGGGAGCGGAGCGTCAGGACAACCAATGAGTCGTAAATCGTATCGCATCCACAAAGAAGGTGAAGACATTTGTAGACGTAATACACTACTTATAAGGTTGCTGAAAAATCGTTCATAGCCCACGACCAGCTTCGCCCTTCTCAGGGTTCATCAGGTAGGTGCAGTCTCCGAGTTTCCGTCAACCTTATGTTCTACTTAAACCCACGAAATTAGCGAAACACACTCTTTTGCGAGACGATTTGATCTTGCGGTAGACCCACCTGGAACCTAGCTGAATCTCTCGTTTATGATGTTTTTAAGCAATTGAATGTGCTTAAAACTAACTTGGTTTGCCAGTGTATTTCGATAAAGTGAAGACATTGTTCGTATCAGCTTTAAACGATGGATAAATCAGACAATTATTCCCAATCCGTTCAGTACGTTCCAACACCTCCTGGGGCCGGAGAAACTAAGCAAAATCCTCCGTTGTAGGGGATTATTGAATGGCAAGCGAAAGTAAGGCGGGTCAGCAGTTGCCTGTTTGAAAAGTTACTTTAAAAATCTGGGGTGATTGTCTAACGTTGAGAGACTGTGATGTCCTAATACACAAAATCTGGCAATACGAAGAGCATCCGGGAGTAAAGCCATCACTCCATTGATGTCTGCTGACCCTCCTTTGATGCCGGAGTTGAAGTTTTTCCCCTAGTTGCGACCGGTGCGTCCTGGTAGCTAGACCCCGGGCGAAATCTTACTGGTTTTCCTGACCGCAGCCTGACAAAACTTGGATTTTGCCGGTTCCTGGTGAGGTGCTTACTAGTTTCCGTTACTTTCTCAAAGTGGTTAGGGTCATGTATGATTTCGAACACAGAGACTATATTCGTCTCTAGCGAACTGCATGTACAATCTGGAATTCCGGAACTTGGTCTACAGACTTGCACTTTTTTTAGAAATTTGAGGTTCGCGTAACTCCCCTCCGACCATCAGTCATCCTACGGTCAATCGAACGCTTTGTTGACACCTTTAAACGGAGCTTACGAAACCGGGAAGCACAAGAAACATTCAGCAAAATGTTCCTATGTGGTTATATCGCTCAGTACCCAGTCAACAGTCCTTATCAGAAGCATACGTTTGTCCGTGTTGACTAAAGAGTATAATTTTTAGGCGCGCAACAGCATGGTCGATGAAATGGGGAAATATCATGTTTTTTCAATCCGGGTACCCCGGAGTTGTGCAAGAAACCTGTGGAATGATCGAGGATCATAAACACCCGGAGTAGTTGTGCGTCCGATCGGAAGTGTATTACCCTCAGCGTCAATCTAATGCTTCACAAGAAAAGTACCAATAACCCTTGCTTGAAATTATGAGGTGGGTTGCTGACTTCTTCTATTATTTTAAGGAGAGGGGCGAGATGGCCCAAGTGCTTAGAGCACGAATTTACCGACCGGAAGGGCCGTGGTTCGAACCTGAACTCTGCCTTTCAACTTCCCCTGTCCAGGCTTAGGCAACCTGACAGTATCCAAGCCCTCGTGCAACCTTCGGGTGGCATGGCAGTTAGGCGCCGAAAGGGCTGAACGATATTAAGGAGAAACTCGTAGTTTGTTCGTTTAACGAACTCACCTAGGTTGTTTTTGGCCCATCCCAGAAACACAGAAACACACACATACATTCTACCTTTGCTATATCGATTACCGCTTCATATCTCATGTCTTCAGAAGCACATTGGATACAAGGTCAGCATCCCTAGGTCCGAGCCTCTTTCCTCAATCAAACAGCTGTAGGCAAGTTAAGACAGTATGCACTACTGAATTCGATGCGTTTGTTTATACTAAGTTTTTTATATGTATTTCATTTGACTCGCCCGGTTTCGCTGTCACGCAATGGTCTGACTGCTATCATTTATCTAATTCCATCCAAATAGTGCTAACGTTAATAGTTGCCTCACACCGGATGTGCACGTACAGTGCACTGTTTAGGGTAGTGGATTTTATCGACCAAAAGTCATTGACGCTGGACCCATCTTAGACACAATCGTTTTCGTGACAACTTTCTTAGACGTGACTGCTGCCATTTCGTTATGAAAATCGCTAGCTGACGGGCCAAGTGCCGAACATCCGTCATTGACGCTGGACCCACCTTAGACACAATCGTTTTCGTGACACCTTTCTTAGACGTGACTGCTGCCATTTCGTTATGAAAATCGCTAGCTGACGGGCCAAGTGGCTCCCGAACATCCGACTACGGCCAGCTGCTCGAGCTCTGCTACAATGGGTTGCTATTTCAAGAGCCATTCCACAGTGTGACCGTTTAATCTGACCCGATCTTTTACCACTTTTGAAATGACAGCGGGACAAGTAGTTTGCTTTCGGTCAACTTCCTAAAATCTCGATTTAACCGGTCCTCGCAACAAAGACCTTGGAAGCTTCAACCGCAAACCTACAATATCAGTTTTCAGGGTGATGCGAGAAAATTTTGTCATGTTCGATAGAGCTTTCATTGCCTCAATGAAGCCGGTCCAGGCTTAGAAATCGTGCTGTATCATCCTCACTGGGAATCCTCAGCAGCGCGCATCGCATGAGACTCATTGAGTTTCGAACCTTCGACCTTCTAGTCGGTGTTTGAATACTTGGCCGTTTGGCCATCAACGGCTGAATAGCAGTGTGAGCAGCTCTCACTCAGACACGACATAGTGCCACTTATCTTTCAATAACAGAAACTACATTACGTTGTCACGTGTGGCGAGTGATATTATCCCTCCTCATAGCTGCATATTGACTTATTATACTATGATGAGATTTGGCAATATTCCAGTTTTAACTCATCAGTTTTAATTGATGAAATCGATGGACTTGCCTATTATAATCTATAAAAAAGAATACAATCAGGGTGTTGGGATTAGTAGTAGTTTTCTGCCCGTTGTGACTAAGCTGCCATGGAGACGATACCACTTGTAGCAAATCCCATTGTGGTTTCACTTTGCCTGCTGAAATCCTTCTTTACTTCTCCGGTTGCATCGATTCTCAAATCAAACCATTTGGACTATTAGAAGTGATCTTCCTCCCCCACTCCCCTCCCTCTGTCCATGATTCCCTAAGGTATCATCATCTGCTCATGGATCTCGGCTACATGTGTGACCAGCAACCCCTCCCCCTTCTTTTTGTGTACGACCTTGAAGGTTTGCTGGATACCTGTGGGTCTAAAATCAGAGTACCTATTCAATTTAGGAGTAGTGTTTGAGTATGTGACAAACTCTTCACTTTCCTCAGTCAGTGCTCGCACTGAACTCATGGTTCCCTTGAGAGGCACAAAGAGATTGGCAGGACAACTACCCACTAACCTTTTCAGCCGGTCCAAATTTGTCACCTGTGCAGGCAAAAATACCCCCCTACCATCCATTGCCACGTGAGTTCCATCACGTGACCCTAGACATTCTGCTGCCTGTTCCACCCTAGTTGGAACGCATAAGGTAACCCTAGCCCTCGGATTTCTATCAATCAACCCAACCTTCAAGAACGCAGATTTTGCAACCTTGAAGCATATCTGGTCATGCTGTGGTTTTCTGGGTGTACTTCAAGGACAATAGATTATTTCGTGTGCATTATCCACGGCATGCTACTTTGTGGGTCTTGTATGACGAGTTAAAAACCTTTTTCCCAGTTTGGGACCGACTGAAAAGTCATCGTTTCAAAAGGGCTTGGTAAAAAACTACTGAGTTCTTCTGGAACCCTCTCTTCTCATTTACGTTATGTGTGCCTGGGTCAGTGCTAACGATGTACTAGATCCTTGTCTCCGTTCCATCAAACTTAAATGCAGCAATAATTCCGTAATACGCCTTGGGCTTTTGCGTGTTCTAGGTCGAATCAGAGCAGACTGGATCACGAAAAATGGACGGTCTTGATGTGTGTGACCAGAATAAAAAAGTGAGAATACAGCATACATAAACCACGGGTAATTAAGTGTAGATGTGCGTAGATGTGTGTAGATTTTAGCATCTTTTAATGTGTACGCACCGTCTGGATAGTGGGTTCACGGGAGTAGAGAGCGAAATTCTGATGAATCTAGTTACAATATGTCCTTTCATGACAATTATCAGCCTATTTGCCTGCCTTCTGACTATCCGGTGAACGGCATTATCCAGTCGGTTTATGTACTTATACTACACGGAAACATCTTTGTCCTTAATACACAAGTTTCCTAGCTGGAGATGGTGCCAGGAAGCGAGCAACAATGGACATACAGTAAACAATAAGATGTTGGTTTGTAACATAGTGGTGGGTATGCTAGTCGCATGTAGAAGGTGTCCTGTCGAATGCTTTCTTCCCGTCCGCACTTGGAGACCCAGTAGACATCTTGGGTCGATGAGGGCTTTGGAGAGAATAAGGAGGCCTCGCCTCATTCCTCTCTGTGTTCAAACATACCTAAGGGAAGATACCCCTCTGGGAAATGCCAAGGAATTCGTGGGATGGTAAGGAAGTGCGAACGGCCGCTCTTCACCTTCTCGCTTAGCTGATTGGCTGCGCTGTGAAAAAGCAGACTGACATCCGACACTGCCTATCGATTGGTTCGGTCGAACTAGACAGTAGATAGTCTATACGATGACTAACCAATAAGACTTGAATTTATGTGCTCCGCCTCAGACCAGAGACGGGGGTCGTTAGATGGGACACGCCCAAATGTTTAGACATGAATATTGGACAACCACTAATGTTCCGAATTGCAGACACTGGGTCAACCAAGCTGGGGAGAAAAAGCAAGGTGACCAACAATTGTTTGTTTGCAGTAGTCTGTGCCTGACCGAAAAGGCGCGCGGTGCACCCCCAAGAAGTGGTCAGAATCAGTGGCAAAGTTATCGCTTTCTTAAGCACTCGCTTGCAACAAGGAGCTGAATGGTGTGGCAGAGCATAGCCAAACGAACAACAGCCTATCAACACTTTACGAACTACATAAACGTATTTTTAAGTGACGAAAGTACCGCAATCTGTCTGTGAGTTATGAACCGACTGGCTTTCCATTCTTTAGCCACTGATTTCTGCCTGTTCTTTTCAGTCGAAATGAATGCCCCTAGATCAGTGACGACCGCTACCAGTTGGCTGTTTACTACAAGTATCTTGCTGTTTACGTAAATGGTCACCACAGCAACTATTACCAGACCACCCAGATCGTTTTCCTCGTCTACGAAGACAAACTTGTCTCACTAACCTATCCAGTGCATGCGAACCAGTGATTAACGTAATCTGGTTACTTTCTCCTGTTTTGCCATCAATGGTATTCAGTGAGTGATCAGATAACTCACAAGCTCAAAGTGAAACATCCCTACAGGAGACCCCACTGTAGTCTACCCGGTTTAAACCCCAACTCACCTGTGTGATATAAGGCCTTTGCCCCCCCCCGTCGCGTCTCCCAGGAACAGACTGTTTATTTACCTGTGTATTTCACCTCCATGTGATTGGGTCAGTTATATTTCTATCGCGTGCAATCATGGAATTCAATCCGTGGTGAGATCAGTGGGCTGCGCTCCTCTTGGCAGTTGGAGTGGAAAGTACAAAACTTCTGCTCACCCTATTGTCTTTGATCCCTGGAAAGTCGGTCCAATTGGAGAGCACATACATCAGTATGAATTGCGTGACAAGTAGTCTGATAACTACACCGTGGATGTTCACTAGAATATCAACGTTAACAAGAATATGTCATATGTCAGTTTCTGACACTGATCTACTCCGGCTATGCTGCGGTTCTCAGAACTGTGACTATTCTTTTTCGGCATAGCTGTTTCCAGTGGGATTGGGTGAACGTGCTTAAGATACCAAGTGTTCGAACGATTCCACTGTCGATCGGTTTAACCCAGTAAAGTGTCCACCCAAAAGCACTCCCCTTTCTACCATCACCTACTATGAGATCGTTCTTCCTGTTGAAGAGATACCATCCCCAGGAGGGACCAGAAAGTTGTACCCTCTTCGGAGGGAGGTTCGTAAATAGCTATTGTGAATGAGGGGGTGAGATCGTCCATGTGGTTAGAGCGCGAATTTACTGACCGGAAGGTCCGTGGTTCGAGTCCGACCTCTGCCTCTCGGTTGCTCTGTCTAGGTTTGCATAACCTGGCAGTATCCCAGTCCTCGTGCTTCCTTTGGTTGGCATGGCAGCTAAGCATCGGAAAGGTGTTAAGGCTGGGCGATTCGATTACAAATGAACATATAGTCTAGGCCTTCGAAATGTTTCTTATGAGATCAGTTCGAAGCCAGTATCCCATAAAAGGAGCAAAGGCAACGTATGGAAAAATTGGAGTGACTCACAAACAAACTGATTTATTGTGAGTTAACACCAAGGAAATTTGCTGTTGAATGTATTTCGTCACTTGAGTGCAATATGATGCCCAACTGGAATATAAGGTTGGCGGAAACTCGGGGACTGTTCATCTGGTGAGCTCCAAGAAGATCAAAACCAGTAGTGGGTTGTGGAACAAGTAGTGGAACGAGTAGTGTGCTACGCCGAGAAAAGTAGCTGCGCATCTTCAATATCTTGCTAAGTGGAACAGTCTCTATACAATCAGTTTAATCATATTCTTAAAGAAGAGAGACTCAGCTGAGCCGTTCGTTGACACCAGTATAATTTGCACGTAAATGCATTTCGTAAATCATAATAGCTGTTTGGTCAAAATGTGACTAAATAACACAATGTTTTTTTTCATCAGAAATTTCGGTAACCACTTTCTCCTAGAAAATCATAGTTTCCGAATCACTTCCATTGCTGATATGCGTACTGAGTCTACGCGCTGATGAGACTTTTGGCTCATCTAGACCACATGTAGCGGACAGTTGAGCCACACCAGGTGTATACGTGACTGAATGACAGACGGATGACGGGATTGAACTCATCATCGCAGTGTCTGCCCAGTTAGTCAGTTCACCTAGTTTTTTTCGAGCATAAAATTAAAATGCCTGCTTTTTAGCACAGGTCCAAAATGCAGTCAACCAGTTAGCTTAGTTATGAATTGTACCATGGTAGCTCTTTTCTATCATGGCTACGTATGGACGAATAGTGCAATGTGTATTACAACCTGCCTGCCTGACGCATTCGTGAACTGCGTTCCTGAACATCCGGATATTTATTTTACCAGCTCAGTCGTAACCTTGATGCCACTGCAACTATTTGCCGAACCTTGACAACTTGAGTTTTTCTTGTTCTACTGACCAAAACACTGTAAATTTGTCCTGAGGCCAAATTTCAGGTAATGTATCAGTTCTTCAACAGATGATAAATACACATCTATGGATGTCAAAGGTCCAGTGGGACATTCAGTGTCTCAGACCTATATGTACTTCGAAAACGTAAAAAAACGAATAACGAATAAACTGAGAGTCGCGTGATCACCACTAGCCGTCCTGCTTATACGGGTATTCGAAAAGCAGACTTTTTAGCTTTGTGCATACGAGTCAGGACAACAGTAAGTCGATAAACGAAACATAAACGGACCAAGTGACAGTGCTCTCTTTTGAGAAGTGGACTCCTCAATAGTTTCTTCTGAGAAAGGCAACAGCACCACCAAAGTTGCTGTTGTGTTAAACCAGCCCGGAGAGAAGAACTATTGAAAAAAGGCTGAAGGAAATAATTAAATGGCAATCAGCGGATATACACTCATTTGCAAACTAATTTGATTTTTCGGGAGACACACCTGAAACCCAGCTGAATCTCTCGTTTGTGATGATCTCAGCTGGGTTCCAGGTGAGTCTCCCGAAAAATCAAATTAGTTTGCAAGTGAGTGTATATTCGCTGATTTCGTGCAATTTGTTTTCAGGTAGAACATAAGGTTGACGGAAACCCCGGGACTGCGCCTACCTGATGAGCCCCAATTTGGGCGAAACCGGTCGTGGGCTGTCGACGGATTTTCAGCAACCCTATGAGTAGTATATTACAAATATATAAATGGCAGTGTTTCTAGTCTGGTCCTTCCCGTAATAAGTGGACCCAGTTTACTTATCCACACTGTACACAACTTTAAACGAAGATTCTACCAATGCGCTCATCTGCATGTCTATTTGGTTTTGACGGGAGACTGAACTGGAACCCAGTTGAACCTCTCAGTTATGACGTTCTTCATTTGAATGTGCTGCACCAGGCCGCCTGGCATCCAAGTTAATGCGACATTCGAGACACTGCAAAACCTTGTATAGACTCAATACATTAAAAATAAGCTTCCTGAAAACTTTCCAACATTCAACAACCGGTTTCATCCTTCTTTGGCTCACCAGACAGATGCAGCCCCTGAGTTTCCGTCAACGTTGTGGTCTACTTGAACCCAAATTGCAGAAATTCGGTGGTTTCATCCTTCTTTGGCTCACCAGACAGATGCAGCCCCTGAGTTTCCGTCAACGTTGTGGTCTACTTGAACCCAAATTGCACGAAATTCGGTTATTAAACTCACCTGCATACAGGCGAATAACTTGGAACCCAGCCAAATCGATTGTTTATGATGCCGCTTTCCAAGTAGAACATAAGGCTGACAGAGACTCAGGGACCGCACCCACCTGATGAGCCCCAATAGGGGGCGGAACCGACCGAAGTATTTTCAGGAACTTTTGAGTAGTGTATCGCGTCTAGACAATAACTCTATTGTCTAACCTCCTTCTGCATCGACAGCTACCATACAACAGGCGTACGTAAATTTATAGCATGGATTCCATCTCGTTTGTCACTATACTGCTTTCTATTAAGAATGACCTGGGATTTCCCGACCGATCTTTGAGCACAGATTGACAGTATCGGCTTCCCGAATATCATAAGTTGCGGGCCCATCAGACTTTTCATCATTATAGTAAAAAGTCAAGGTAACCATTCGTCTGGGCACAGGCAGACGATTTCATCACACGAGCTGAACCCGGATACCGTTTCAACCGAATGGACCCACAATGGAAGCCTCTTTAAGAAACGGCCTCCAGGCGATATTTACGGATGGCTGCCCAGACTCACCCGATATTCAGTCCTTACCAGAATAAGCTTGTCACAGAAACACCTATGTTTTGTCGGCGGTGTTGGTCGAAACTACATGTAAGCCCCCTACTCGTAGAAAAATGGAACTGAGTTGACGGAAATTTCGCGCTACAAGTGGAGTTCGAAAATGGAGAAATATGGTACACTTGTTTCATCCTAATTGGGATTCTTCATCTGTAAGCATATCACCAAACTCCAAGGAGGCTCGAACTCACCAGTTCCCGGCTAGTAGCCCTTTCTGCCTCGACCGGATGATCAGCGATGTGGTTAGCTCGCAAGGAACATAGAGAATCCAGTCTTACTCGTTAGTGCAAGCAGTTGCGTTTCAGGTCACATCGATTATGTATCTGGCTGCGGTCTGGCTTCAAGCGGTGGTGAGGACCGCGCAATAGCCTGGATTGGATCGATCAGTTGAGACATGTGACGAGCACGCTCTGCTCTGCTTAAGGCCAGCAACTCGAAACTATAGGTTTTCCAACGTGGTAAGATCACGGGAAGTCTTCAGTGAAGTAGTCAGCTTAGACCAACCGTACATACGCCCATACCCGACTTTCATCCACTTCCATACGCATATCGATCACGGAAAAACCTGTATGTGTCCTTCAGCAAGACATATCGATAAACATCAAGCTACTCTGAGGCTGTATTGACATTGCTGATAGGTTGCGTTAGCTAATTAAAAATGGGTCTCTACTCGCAATCGGCTGGATGTTAGATTCGTTCACACTGTTTCAGAAACTGGAGAGAAAAGGATCAGAACAACTGCAAGATGTAAAAACAATGGGAAGACTAACTGTTCCCTAACGGTCACCGTCTTGGAGATATTGCTTACTGAAAAGGGTCATTCGAAGAGCAAATATTCCAGAACAGAAGGTCTGTCTGTCACCAGGACAGGTACAAATGTGTGGTGTATAGCGCTTCCATGAATTAATGTGAAAGACGTAATATAAACTGAACGTTCGAGTCTCTTTACAGACCATCAACAGCCGACAGAAGTGAAACTAGCCGAAGCTGGAGCCGAATTCGGAAAACGCATCTTTTATTTTAGGTTCTGCGTTGTCCTGGTAACCCAAACTTTACGGAAGTCATGTGGCTGTTCAGACTGGCTGTTCAGGCTGGTCAGAGAAACGACAGTCTCAAGGGTGTTCAAACAGATCAGGATGTTCAATCAAGTTATTCAGAATATGTGGGGAGAAATCTGCGGTATTTCTTCGCACTGTTTGTGTGAAAAGAATGTCTTTCCATCCAGGCACTCTGCTATTGTTTGTATATTGTCTGTCTGTCTGTTGATTCCGAATCGACGTACTGTTCGACTGCACCCTATGACCAGGGACGTTAGTTTTTCTGCAGCACTTTTCAACATCATACTCGGTGGCCTTTTAGTTCATTGCAGTAAAAAAGGATTCGTTTTTTGAATAGTGGCATTGTGGTAAATTTCCGAGACAGTTCTCTTAGTTGGCAACAGTCTTGTGCGTGTTTAGTTCATGCGTTTCATATTCGACTTTAGATCAAAGTTGCGAGGCTAACTGTAAGATGCGCACGGTCCAAGTCTTGACCAGTTTGTGCTTTCAACAGTTTCTTCCAGGTATCCGCTCAGTGTGGCATCCAGGGCTGTTGCAAGCAGGCTTGTAAGCACGCGAGTTCAACACTGGTGTTGATATTCAGTTGACAGGCGATAGATGAATTCGTCATTGAACCCAGTTCACACAAATCCCGGAACAAGAGGTATTGGATGCCGAACTTTTTGTCATAAACAAGGATAACGTGTGTGACCAGGTGCTGTTGTTTCACCGAGAGGTCACACAAGGTAGGTTTAAAAAAGGACATAGCGAGAAAGTGTTGCTTGCTCGGCTATTGGTTGTAAGGTGGATCCCCAAGGTGAAAAAAACACCGAGGCGCCAAAAAGGTTCATTTCCTCGAGGTCCAGATTGTTCGGATGAGGAAGGAACCTTTTAAAGTTAAGAAGACGATGAATGTACTCATTGCAAGTACATCTCATATCCCTACGAGGATCATGAGAACCTGGAATATCCTCAAGTATCCGAATCGTCTAACAAACTCGGGGGTTACTCTGGTAGGGATCAATATCTATCCCAGCAACCAACAAGGTTCGCACAGCTACCACACTGTTTCGGTTAAAAATAGGTCCTACCGCTATGTCAGGAAAGTATGTCCGAACAAAGACCATGTGAAAGATTTGAAGAACGGGTGAGAAATGTCGACCGTCCCTCTTATGTGAGTTTGGCAGTGCTACCAGTGTAACGGTGATACTACTGATGGGGTAGGCATGCGAGTAGAATGTTTTGTTTTTGTAAATTCGCTTTGTGTCTCTTGAAAGGGAGATCTGTCGCGGAATTCGTAGCATTTGCTTGGATTTGAACAACGAATGATTTGAGTCAATGAATATACAGGAAAGTTCAAGAAGACGCGTTCAGGAGAAGATGGATGATCAATTTTTGTAAATAAGATGCAAACGAGAGTTTTACCTCCCTGTCCAGTAGTCTGTAACTGGCCAGTTGGCATTTGCTAGTAAGTAACTCCTCAGCAAAGGCCTTCCTCCGTTCACCAGGACGTGCTCAAACGTGCGAGGAGAAAAACACCCCCACAACTTCTGAAGATATATCGCGGCCTACGAGATTACTGAATCCAAGGGATTGACGGCTAAGATAAAACAACCGATAAAGTAAAGTGGAACGCTCCTCGAAGACGGAATTGTACAAAACATCTACTTATTTACAAAAACTCTCATTTGCATACGAATGTGGCTTTCAAGGGAGGCTTAACTGAATCCAGCTGAACTCGTTGTTTATACTGGTCTTCCTTTTAGCGTTCAATATTTTCCACATGTAGAAGATTCGTGTATGGTTTCACTTGGTCATTAGCGTTAGATAATAGACGGAGTTATTGAACTGTATCAGATCCGATGACAGACAACTTATCGCCGATCTGACTACCGTGACATTTTTAAAGGAACCAAGTCGGATTTGAGTTTAGTCAGACGATGATTGCTCCCACTTTTTTCTAGTTCTTCCAGTATTCTCATTTGTGAGACAGCTCTCGCATCACACACACACACACACACTTGTTTTTGCCTAGAATGGCCTCTTGGCAGGAACACAGCTAGGAAGGGTAGAAAGGGACTGAAACTGACCAACTAGCGGAAGTAGCGTTGCGTGCCACTTGGCTGTTTTATGCGGGTTGATTTATTTCACCGTTACCTTCAGAAAAAAATGTCCTTCACTTCCTGATTGCCTTCTGGCTTTTGAAATGTGGCTAGCGTACAAATGAAAACGTGTACATATCTCCCTGTTTTGCATCGGACATGCAGAGTAGATGCTCCAGACTGGTTTTGATTGGCTGAGCTATCCAAATGGTGTGTACCCTAGAGGAGAGGGTTGTTTGAGTACCCACTCGACCGAGTCCTGACTGTTGGCTTACTAAAGTCCATACATTGTTTGTATCTTTGATGACGAGTGGTTGATCTGAACACAAATGCTTCCGTCAGTGTTGTGTTATGGCCACGGGGAAATATTCAACTGCAATTTGTCCTTTTTAACAGTCCTGAACTTCCACTTTGCCTTGAATAAAAGAGAAAACGACAAAACCGGCTTCAGTATCACCTAACGGGCTCGTTTCTCAAAGGATAGTGTTAAACAGAAGGACGGATGGGTTGATATTACGTATTTTGATCGACTGATTAAAAACACGGGAATTAAAACTTCTGCAACAGTGGCGGTCAAACAATTTCAAGTTCAGCGAGCAGCTCAGAGGGGTGCCCATTAGCTCCACAATGCTCTCCGCTGAAAAACCTTTACAGGTGAAGTAAAACTTTCTAGGCATTTTGTTGCGATTGTGCTGAAACCAAAAAACATTCTAATCTACGTTCATATTTTCGCAGCTCACCAATTTTCATTGTTCATTGAATCAACTATGCCTCTGGCTGAAAAGTCCTGTGGAATAACTTTCCCGCATCGCTGTGACCCCGCGATGCCCAAACGGGGCTTAAAAGTCTGAACTGGTACCCTCAACTCAATCGCTTCATTGCTTTAGTCCATCAGGACAGTCATAACTTTCGAGAATTCAATTCCATTGTGCGAATACCGGGCGCCGCTCAGAGGGAAAATAATTTCACGAGACGAGTGAAATCTGCTTCGGAGTAGTCGTCACTTGTGCGGCCAGTGGGTTCGTGGCCACGTGATGTGGATCACGTGGCTGAAAGATGAATGCTGCTATCTCTTATCTAATTGTGAGTTAATCACACTGCTGCTCAGACCCTCGTGGCCGAAAGGTTAAAGCTCTAATTATTAGCCAGTAGGTCATGAGATGCGTACTACAAACATCAGTACAGTACTTCTTGGCCTTTCAAGATAGTTGAAAATCTAAGAGTATCTATGGGACCAGTTGACCTAGGTGTTTAAAATTTAGCTTTACGATGTCATCTACTGCAACATCTGATGAAAGGGTTGCTTGGTTGCTACCACAACAGTGAACTTTAGTGAATTTGCTTAGGAAATCAAGGAGTTCAGCGGTGGCTCCTTCTAAGAATTCAAGGAGGCAGAATAGGCGAGTAGTGAACAAGAGTTTCTTAAAACTGTACAGTCTGTGAGATAGATGAATTGTATAAATTTTAAATGAATCAAAAAACTGATAACCTGTCTCAGTGTGCGGCGTTGCGGAGATAAATTAACGATTATTCTGGAACTTTAGCTGATGAGCGGTTGAGTGTACGGTGCCCCAAACAGAGCAAAACCGGTAGCGGGCTGTCGAGAGTTTTCACGGACTCTATGACACGTTAAACTTTTCCATTTCTTATCGTGACTATGCCAAGCTTGATTAAGTACCGCGTCGCGTGAATGCGTTAAGATTTATGCACAAGATTCGGTCTGGGACCGAAGCGACGGCAATGAGAACATTAAAGAACAAACTTTCCAAAAAAAGCCTTAATACAAGGAGAATCGGCCCGTTAAACACACGCTCATTGCATCCGAACAAGTGATATTGTTGCAACCTGACCACACTGTGACCAACACGTGACAATCACGTGGTGCTGGGCTGCGCATTTCTGTCAGAAATGTAGCATTTTTCGCACTGTACTTTTTCCAAGTCATCGAAAAATACTCAAAACAAAAAAGACTTCAAACTGTTTAATTGAATACAAAATCATCCCATGTAAACTAAAGTTCCTCTTGTGATAGTCACATAGCAGGCTGTTCGCGTCGCATCTGTTGCCACAAATTTTGCCAGAATTATCTGGGTGAAAATGAGTTCGTATTCCGCCTGGACAAGCATCTAGAATCGAATGTGCCAAATTGAAACCACGAGTTGAATTTACTTGTTAAAAGTACAGTACGCACGTGAACTCAGGTCCATGTGTCACGTGACACATTCGCTTCCCGCTCATACAATGGATCAACCACCGTGCCAGTGACTTTTAGTTTGTGACCATCACAAGGAACCTAATTCAAATAAAGTTTACAAGCAGTGCAGTCATGAGATCGATGCTGGATCTTGTTCAAAAGAGGGAAAGTGTGATTCTGTCCTTGAAGCACACAAATGATCAGAAAAGGGCAGCGAAGCAATCGAAAAACGGAGTAAATAATTAGGCCAGTTGAGTTAAGTAGAACATGGTGTACCAATCTATTTTAACGTGTTTAGTAAGTCGTATTCTAGATCATCCCTGAGATAGGACGCCCACCCCTCAGCTGGGGTGGCCTCTCTTCGGAGAGACTGACTCGGGGGAGGGTTGTTACAACTTATACATACAGCAAAACCTCCAGTTAGAAGAATTATCAAGCTTTTGGCGGAACCTACCACCTATGATGTTGCGAAAAAACCCTTCGACAACCTGGCCAGCGGCTCTGTGACAAAGGGAACTCTACCAGAGGACGCTTTTATGGCATATAACCAGGTAAGCTCAGTAAACTGAACGGTCTCAGGTGAACCTTTATGTGACAGAACGAAAGCGCTAACGACTCATGCTTTCTGGCATCCGGAAATTGACCTTCGGTGTCCTTAGATGCTGTCAACTTATTCAGGCAACCGGGCTATCACAAGCAGACTTCGGTTCTTAAGGAATATCTGATGCGGAATTAGATTGAGTGCCAGTAAGTAAGACGGAGTTGGATCACGTATTGCTGGCTCAATACACACTCCGTTGGTTTCTTCACGTCCATCTGATGTGTGGCAGTAAGGATCTATGTACCTTTCTTACAAACCTAAGCAGTTTAGGACAATACCTGCGTGGTATGATCGATCGTCTGACAAATGGAAACGTAGAAACCGAAAATAGTCACTGAATTAATGTTAAGAAGCATGTGATGAGCATTCACGATAAACACTCCGCCCTTACCAAAATCTTCCGCAACTTGGTTGTACTCATCAATGATCCTAAGGAATGAGTTAGTGGAGTGACTGTGGAAATAAGTACGTGGCAATACACCGTGAGGGGACACGTTACGACGAACTCTGTTGGGGGTCCTTTTTTGAGTTTTATCTCAGTTTACGTTGTGTGCATTAATCCGAAAAAATAGGGAAAAAATAAGGATATATCATTACATGGAGAAGCCGAAGAGACGTCCTGTCAGCTGCGAACTGCTTTAAGATTTTCCTCTTCTCCGAATAGAAGCAACCCCACAGCAAAGATCAAAACGGTACCTTCCTGTTTTCAGAGGGAGTACTTTAAGTGAATTTCGGAGTTAGTCGCTTTACTTTCTATCTGGTATGCGTAATCATGCAAAAGGAATCCGGTTTTATCGCTTCCCCTTGACCACGCTGTACTCTCCACAAATGAGATCATAATTTTTTCAAGGAAAAGTTTTCATCGAAATGTACATAGCGTTGGGCTTATGTGCAACTGCAGCAGTCACATGAACTCACTTCAAACCAGTGCCAGTGGCAAGGAAACCGAACACAGACCTACTGATGCTGTGTTTCACACCAAATTTCCTGTCAGGTATACAACGAAAATCGAGTATGAGTGAAATATCAGTGATAGAACTGATCACCACTGATCATCCTGCTGGATCACGCATGATGCCAGATGTGCTCGTCATAATCAGGTTGCAAGGGAACCTGAGAAACGTCTCCGTCGACTGGGATACGCCGTCTTCGAGGAGTTGAGAGCACTTACTTCGACGTCCTTCATCAGACCTCACCAGTTCGAGATCGCCGAGCAACTGTAATAGACGTCAGCATAGTCTCGGATGGGCGCGGAGTGACTGTGTTGAATGAGTAGAACAGGTACGGTGCTGATGAATATTCCCTCGCCATGATCTCAGCCGTACGTGCAATCGGTTGTGATGTCGACTTTTTGGTTCACCAACAGATTATCATCTCTTATCGAGGAATCTGCTTTCCTCAATCCGCTAAGGTTGTTATTGAACTGGGACTTCGCAAGGTCGCAGTCAGTGACTTGTGTTTGCTTGCCATTGTGGGCTCTTTGAGTACTTATGACACTTTTATGCGTGGCACATAGCGCTGAATGTACATTTTTGCCATTGAATCTTACACCAGACCCAGTATGACGGACACTTTGTGACTGATGTGCGAGTCTTGACTGTGCTAGCGCCTACCGCGCCTTGAAGAGCATTCAAAAATTGTTTGCTCTTTCTTCGGTTGTTGGTCTTTAGACAGGTGTTTCCAAATCAAACTTTTTACATACATTAGGATTCATCTCTTCTGACTGGAACTGTTGTTGGTATGAATTCGAATGAGACGTTTGCAAATGAGTGTATATTCGCTAATTTCGTGCAATTTGGTTTCAAGTAGAACATAAGGTTGACGGACTGCGCCTACCTGATGAGCCCGAAGAAGGAAGAAACCGGTCGTGGGCTGTCGACGGATTTTCAGCAACCTTATGAGTAGTACATCACAAAGAGACGTTTCTCTCTTTTCTCCCATATTCTCCTGTTACCCTTTCGCATTCGTCGCTTGCATTCACTTTTTATGTTTGTGACCATGCTCTTCAAAAATAAATGATAATGAATTGTGGGGGATTCATACACTAATGCAGCCCCCTATGGACTGAGAAACTTTAGAGTTTTTCCTCGACCTACAGTCCTTCGCAAGTATTTATAGAATTAGGGCAAGCAGAAAGGACTAATTCACGCTGAAGTTTCATTGTGCGGCCATGAGGAAAAAATGATATCGTTTTGTACATACATAACCGTCACTCTTGATAAAATGATTCACTCCACGTTTCGGGGGTCTCTTAGGTAGAATCTAGTGAATTACCGCTGCGGCCGGGCAAAGACTCAGTTAGCAGACATCAAGCAAACTGCACTGCCTTTTGCCTCCACATATGCAAAGAAAATGCATGCAGTCCCTGCAAACTTGAGGGGACTGGTTGGATGACTGTATAAGACCGTAAAATTCCTGGCAGATCACTCACTCCTTTATAAGAAGTATACTATGGACATACTGTTATTTGTGTCATCGATTGCACTGAACTTCGTTTCCAAACGCGTCTGCCCCTCCGTGGAACTTTGGGGGCATCCCCGCGTGCAGGCTAGGTTGAACAACATGTGATGCGCTTAACTTGAGATGTGGAACCAGCTGAAAGTTCTGCTGGCAGTTTAAACCCAAGGGAATCCGGATGGCTTCTAGCTGCTCATACATAATTCAGAGCTTAAGGACATAGAATAGCCGATACTTCTAACCTTCCTGAATGTGTGTAAATGATAATAAATTGTGACACGCTTTGCAAACACAAGAAAGGGGAGTTCTGAATTGACTACACCCCCTAAACTAAAGGAGCCGAAATAAACACCAATCGAGTCAATTTATAGGCAAATGAGAAAACTAACAAATGTTTGCATTCTAGCCTCCTTTCAAATATCTTTGAACTTCGTAAATTTCGAAGCTTTGTGCATCTGAGGAATCTTTCCGATTAATTGACTAAAGCTGATAAAGAGTTAGAGAGTTAGAAAGTGTTCATTTGAGGACCAAGCGCGAATTTCTGATGGAATTTAGGGACGGATGCCTCAAGTGTTTTTCGGTTTCCCTTCCACAGATACGATGGTTCTGTGATTTAGAGAACCGACGATTGTGCCATCCAGATAATTACAACGATAGACCGTGTGAGGACCACTTCCGCAGCGAGACTAAACACCAAATGACTGGACCATTCAGAAAGATGTTGCAACTTTACCCATGACAAGTTCATCGGGCTAGGACAATGCTTCGGAACCATTTATGCTCACTACAGTTCAACTCATTCCGACTGAAAACACGGAGGACTTAGCCCGATTAAACTGGACTGGCCAGTTAGGTGAACGAACCTGAACTTGGATCAGGGTATAGCATGCAAACTGGGGCTTGTTCGAAAGCTCCGCAGACTTTGAGTTCGTAAGCAATAAGACTCAGACAAGTTAGGGAATGTAAAGCATAAATGTTTGCAGAAAAGTAAGCATGTATTCAGTAATATCAAAACATTTTTCTACTCCGTGACTGCCTTCATGTGTGGCGTTTCAGTGCACAGAACCCAACCCTTCCGAAATTGGATTTCAGATCATCAGGTCCGTCAGGCGCCGACTGGCGACTCTTCTTCCCCACGTAACCTGAAGCTTCCAGATCCAGTGAACAAGGAGACCGCTTCTCGGAAACATTAAGGTGTGCCCTTTGGGTTAGGATGCCACTCAGGCTATCAGTTATCTTCGTACAGTGCATTGGTGGGTATACACATGTATCGATCGTTCCAGTGGAAGTTCTTCCAACTCAGAACTGAAGATGTCTTCCGGTATACCCAACAATCCTTCTCTAGTCAGCATTCCCTCGATGAATTGTGGTCAGTGATCCGATTCCCATGAACTGCAAACAAAAAGTAGATCGTCCGACCGCGAATCCCACGTATCGTGCGTGTGGGTTTTGAAAGATCTGTAGGCATTTCTTCCACTCAAAGCCAGCATATATATATATATATAGCATAATATACCTTGGATTCTAAAGGACGCAGTAGTTATGAAACACACCACATTACACCCAGACTGATAAAGCGATAAATGGATGGCGTCCGAACCGGACTTGTCGGTCAATGGTGATCAAACCTGGACGTCTGCATACAGTAGAAGACGATGTGCATGGAGGCGAGTGTGGTGTTCCTCACAAGCCCTTGGCATTGGTGTAAACCTGGTGGGAGAACGTCACTACGCTGTTGACTAACAAGATGGGTCCCACTTAGGCACGTGAGTCTGCATGTTGGGCATATCCGCGTGGTCGAGGCCACTCTAGGGAGATCACACCCCTTCAGAATGTCTCTGTTGTTCTTGAGCATGACAACGCGTCACGTCTCACAGCTTCTCACTCCTCCTTGGATGACCATTCTCCATGCAGTTTTGTCAAGTGCCAGACCCTCGCATGATCTAAAATAGAAGCTGCGGTTTTTCAAACTTATTTCAAAGCTACTCACAAGGTTGCTGAAAATTCGTCGACAGCCCACGACTGCTTTCGCCCAAATTGGGGCTCATCAGGTAGACGCAATCCCCGGGTTTCCGTCAACCAAGAAGGGGGAGACCGGTCGTGGGCTGTCGACGAATTTTCGGCAACCTTATGAGTAGTGCATTGCAAATATGCACGTCCAGCGTAGCGACTGAAACATGAGGCGGCCTGGTGCAGCACATTCAGTTGCCTGAGAACATCACAAACGAGAGAGTCTGCTGGGTTCCAAGTGAGTCTCTCGAAAAACCAAATTAGTTTACAAATGAGTGTATTTCGCTTATTTGAAAGCTGTCCCAATAGCGGAATTTCGGGCATTCCCGATGTCTAACTCCGTTTTTCAGCGGACAGTAAATAAGTTATCAAGGGGTTCGAGCTTTGGCCACTCGTTCTAAGCTAGTTTCGCATCAGATTGCATCCAGCTTCAACAAGTTTGCTCTTCGGAGAACTTTAGTGTCAGAAATTCCGTCATTCCATTCGACCCGATGGTTTTTGCGCAGACCGTGTAAACGGACTCGGTCAATAACCCGAAAAAGTCGTCTATGTAGTTCCCGGAGTGGAGACAGCACAGCAGATCGACATACTGCAATCCTGACATCAATGGTAGATATGCTAGAGATGCGCTTCTCAATACGACTACATGTCATTCGGGCTTGTACAGTTAGTGAGCCCGTTTCAACTATATACCACGCATTATATGTGTATTAATCCACACATTCTACTCCCTTCAACATTCACTGTTTGAGGCCTTCGGCTTCCCAGTCTGTCCGATGTCAGTGGTCATTCGTGCTTCCGTTGGTGTCAGGTGTCGAAGCAGCGATCCTGTGGTTCCCAGTCTCCTGTGTATTCGACTATATTGCGTAACCAAAGCTTTATTTCGGGATCTAGCTGGTAGTATTCCTCACAATCATCTTTCTGGATACATGCTCCACAGTGTTGCTATATGAATTTGTCCAATTTATCACGTGTTTTAGTCATCTTTTGAATTTTTGTTTCCCCGTATGTTTTTGCAAAGGGAGTTCGATGTGAATCCGAAGCCCACTCCACGGGGTCAGTTCCATTTGTTTACTGGAGCATAAGGAGATAGAGCCGAAAAACGCTCGACTGTAGGTCAACGAGTGAAATCGGTTTTGTGCTCGGTTCAAATTGTTTGCAAGTGTCGTCGCCCCGTGAGTCCTACTCATACTGAGGTGACCTCTACTAGGTACAGCCTTTGAGGAAGCCGATTAGCAAGTCCAAACTTATTGGTTGTTGATCAGGTGGCTGCTGATCTGTTCACTCAGCTTGGCAATTGGCTTTCAAACGTTTCGTCACCAGACGGGGAGATATCATCGGTGAACAGTTGGGTGGGCACTTCTTCCTTGCCTCGTGCGTTTACAGTTGGGTGGGCACTTCTTCCTTGCCTGCGTGCGTTTATATAGCATCCGAGAGCTATCTGCTATCTTCTGACGTGATCGGCTACTTGAAATGTAATGAATTTAGCGAATCTATTGGTCCGCATATATCTTTGTTGCGTTGTGGACTGTGTTCCTTTGTGTTGATTAGTTATCCCAACACCTTTTTAGTAGCATGTTCTCTTCAAGCTTGATTCGCATTGCGTTGTGGTCTGACGTTCTCGAGTTTGATTGGTTGCTTATCCCACCCTATTTCCTCCACTGTGGCGGTAAGTGTCCCTGCGTCCACCGGTTGATTTGGTGCTTTGGTTGGGTGCCTGCTCCAATCCAATTGATGTGTCCGTTTGAATGATGCTTTCCTGCTTCTCTTATGAGTTCCTCGTCTAGTTACTTCTGCAGCTCTAAGCTCTCTTGTTCTGGCGCTCTGTCGCTCTTAGCGGCCGGTAAATGGGATCAATTTCGGTAGGTTTGTTGATGACTTCTTCGGTGGAGTACCAAGCTTCCATAAATTCCATAAGTCCAAACTTGTTTGGGGTAGGAGCCAGTCGTGCGTTAACAGTGTCCAGTGTGGATAGTCCACTTGGGACAGGACCAAAAGAAGAGTTGACGCATTGTTAAACAGAAATCGGGGGAGAACTGTAGCCCCTACTAAAGGACAACTCAGAACAGGACAGAGCAGCATAGGAGTTGCACGAGACCTTCGAAGTGTCCATTTCAGACCACAGATTATGCCGCAACAATATGCAGAATCTATTAATCTAAGAATTCACCACGCCTAATTCAGGTCCCCTGTTTACACAATCCATGAATTCTCCCTTATGGGTTTAATTTAGCTAGTTCTCTGGTGATTCCAAGTAAACGCCTATTCGGCTAATCCTAGAAAGAATGTCGGTAGACTGCCAAAGTCTGCATACAGCTTAATTAAATCCGACCAAGACAACGGATTGTATGATTCGCACAGGAACGGGCAGGTAGGATGGGGGGTGCTGAGGCTTGCACTGAGAGGCAAAACGAATGAGCGACTGAGAATCAACGGCCGTCGGAATCAGTTACTGTGTATGAGATTACTTATGGTTGTTTGCACATCAAATGGTGCTCAGAAAAACTGGGGATCTGCTGAGGATAATAATGGACATATTTCGCTTTGTCAGCTAATCACTTCGTGATTATCTTTGTAACGTACTACTCATAAGGTTGCTGAAAACCCATCGACAGCCCACGACCGGTTTCGCCCTTTTTGGGGCTCATAAGGTAGGCGCAGTCCGCGGGGTTCCGTCAAGCTCATGTTCTACTTGAAACCAAATCGCACGAAATTAGCGAATATACACTCATTTGTAAACTAATTTGGTTTTTCGAGAGACTCACCTGAAACCCAGCTGAATCTCTCGTTTGTGATGTTCTCAGGCAACTGAATGTGCTGCACCAGGCCGCCTCATGTTTCAGTCGCTACGATATTCGAGATGTCGCGATACATGTATATTTTTGTAACGTACTACTCATAAGGTTGTTGAAAATCCATCGACAGCCCACGACCGGTTTCGCCCTTTTTGGAGCTCATCAGGTAGGAACAGTCCCCGAGTTTCAGCTGAGTGTATATTCGCCCACTTC
>NW_008751823.1:561377-568809 GCF_000715545.1 Opisthorchis viverrini | reverse complement strand
GAATGAAACAGGACAAATGAACAATGCAAGGTTAAAGAATACTTCATTCTTGGTGTTTACGGGATTCATAGACTCTGAATTCGGTTCACTCTCTTCTGACTAGTCCTCCTGCTATTCTGGTGTGACTAACACTAACTGGAGTGATACACTACTCAGAAGGTTGCTGAAAACTCTTTGAACATCATAAACGAGAGATTCAGCTGGATTTTCAGATGAGTCTCCCTTCAAAACCAGATTGTATGGTATGCAAATGAGTGTATTTATCGGAATCCCATCACTGGTTTGAATTCACGAAAATAGTTGCATCACAAAGAGAGAAGATGTTGCATGCAGTGCACTTTTCAATGAGATGGGCCCCGAATTTTGTCTTCTTGTGTTCATCAGAGTAGGCAGAAGTGTAACTGATCGTTTCGTGGGAGTGTGAGTAGGAGAAGTTTGAGAACGAATGAACTATCTTAAGACTTCCAACGATTTTCTGGAGGTACCCCATAGAAGTCCTTGGGATGACGTAACAGGAGTCTGGAAATGTTTACATGGCATATAAAGCTGAAACACTGACAACTCAAGCCGTCTTGGGGGTTGCGTAACTTGCTTTTTTAAATGTCATAGGTTGGGTCTTAAAAAAAGAAACAACATGTCAAATTGGTGAAAGTTCAGTACACGGGTTTTTGGAATTTTCCCAGTAACGAAGCATTGATCAAAAAGTTATCTTTAACATTTCAGCTCTTCTTTAGTGACCGTCCATGAACACCCCTCCCTTGTCACCATCGAATGGCAAACCGAACAGCTTATCGCTTCGTTGGAGAGAAACGCCCTTGGTAATAAAAATACTAACTATGTGAATAGCTACCAGACCGGGTGACTCACCCGATAAGAATAGTCACCCGACCCCAGGAGAGCTGTCCTGAAGCGGAAAGACAGACTTACAAAGAGAACGAGATGGAGTCTTTCGCTTATTTCGCTGTTTTTTCAGCAACGTTGTGAATCGCAAGCTGGTGAGCGTAGCCTCTACACTGGCTCCCAGGATACAAACCTACGGATGGATGCGTGAGTGAGCACGGCAGTTCACGAGAACGCTCTGTAGAGAATAGATCCCCGGGCTCAAAATCCACTGATAGTTTCGAACCTATTCACTTGCTGATCAGGATCGTTCCCGTATCATCCCGGACACTGCAGACAACCCCAGTCGACGAACAGAAGGTGAAAATGCTGAATAAGGTTAAACCTAGACATTATATAGGATACCAGTCAGGTCAGAATACCCCAGTATTCGTGTGGACCCACAACTCACATTTGCGTTTTGGGGTGAAATTTGGTCAGCCTAACACTTTCGAGGAAGCGCGAACTCGACAGTATTCGAGTATCCAAAAACGACGGTCGCTTTCGTTGATTTCAATGTGTATCACTGTGGTAAACTAGTCATTGTGGGTGTCTTATTCGTGAAAAATGTTTGTTCTTGATGACGTAGATGAGGGGGGCTGTATGGCATCATACCTATTCCCCATGCTTCTGTCATTAAGAATTCCAGACAAGCCAAAATACAACCAGATCTTTTCCAGATAAGCTCCGCCATTAACGTAACTGTTTTTGACAGGTGGAGGTGTAATGCCGGACAGTGTCGGCAAGAAATCGGTCTTCGAAAGGGAACTTGGTTGGAGCGGTCTAGGATGGAGTTTAGGACAGTAATTCTATTCATTTATTGCTGGTCCAGAAATTTGGCGAAAATCAAATTCTGCTAAGAGGAATTATTTATTAGCCCCACGACCGCTGCTGACTGGCAGAACTTTCTTCGCAAAGTTTGCGCCCGGCGGCTTTTGCAGACTCTAACAGTTATCGCCAGCCCAGGTGTACACGTCGAGATCGATGAAACGCTAATATCTCGCCGTAAAAACCACGCAGGGCGAGTCCTTCCTCAGCAGTGGATTTTCGGAGGGATCTGCCGGGAAACTAAAGAGGTGTTCATGTATGCAATGCCAGATCGAACTGCGGCAACTTTGATAGGCCTGCATCGCTCTTGGCTCAATCATCATCCCCGATATGTGAACATCATACCAAGGAACTGAAACGATTATTGACATGAATTATACTCATGAAACAGTTAATCATACAGAAAACTTTGTGGATCCCGCGACTGGAGCTCACACACAAACCATCGAATCTCTTTGGCACGTCTACAAGATGCAGAATAAACGCCAATCCGGTACACACCGATCTTGAGTTCGTTTGGAGGCAGAGGTACCGAAAAGCGGACCTTCTCATGCAAATTATTAACGACATGTCCCAATTTCACCCTCTTCAGTGGAAACTAAAAGTACAAATTTCATATCCTCTTTTTTCTAATCTTTTCTGGGTGGCGGGGGTTAATTTTTTGGCTGGTCTTATCTGGAAAAGATCCATACTATGTTACCGGTTCCCAAAGATCTCTCGTATCCAAATAAATCCATGCGATAGAGAAAGTATGTGATGAATTTCTTGGCTGTCAACCCTCCAGCGAGAAAATGCATCCAATTAAGATTTTAGTGTTTTAGTGTCTCCCGAAGGCATTTTGTCGAAAAAAGAGCACTGTATCGTCCGTTATTTTGACATTACTCACTCCGCGCGTCTCGTTTGTCCCTATTTGTAACCTTCGCTCCAACTTTGTGTTTAATGTGTGCACATGAACTGGCATTTGTTTATCCATGCTTCACCCATTTGACCTTGAGGTCCTCCAGCCATTTTGTGGCCGACCTTATGCGTATTTGTTCATTTGGTCTGTACTTTTATAGTCCAAGTGGACCGCTTGTCGTGGACGAATATCTACTGTCGAGGGTTGTCTATTCTCTGAATTTATGTCTTACATTTATAGTGCTGTATGGAAACACAGCTCCGATTTTGCCTTTCCTGAGGTTCTGATAGCACGCGTCCTCGAAGATATCGCTTGGCTGTTACGAGTGCTGTGTTATTGATACTATCCATTCACCCTCAGTTTCTTTATCAGCTGTGTGAATTCTCATGGAAAAGGCGGACCGTATAAGAATTGTTTCTTCGTAGTTATCTGAGTGACAAGGATTAAGCGAATTGCACAAGTAGGTCTCTCTCGCAGGCACGCAGTAAAATTGAGTATCAGAAGCCTCTATTCCATGGGGTTTCAAACCCGCTTATGCTATCCTGCTAGGTATACATATACTCACTGGGTATATTGTGGTACTTATAAGGCAGATGAATACTCGCCGACAACTTTCCACCGGTTGGGCTTGGTGATCGGACCCTTCATACGAACCTTCCGATGAATTTGAATGGATGATTATAAAGTAATGATGAACCAGAATGGCTCCCGTCCCAAAAGGTGAATAAGACATTGTGAGTCACGCTCATCTGGCTCTTTTCTGGTGCACAAAATCATATCTCTGTCATGCAGGCAGTGATAAGGACGGATGGTGAACGAAACTCACACACACACACAAACACACAGCTCCACAAGGGAGAACAAAAGGTACAGCTATGAGTGTTTTTGAATTTGTGAATATATCGAGGGTTCGAAATCTCCTCCGCAGTCTGGAAGCACACGTTCACCGTGACATTCTTGTGCACGGAGCTTCTACAGTATAAGCCAAAAATCTTCTCACTACTTACAAGGAAAGAGTAACAATGTCGGAAAGTAACCTGAGTATTCGTCACTTGGGGAGCTGATCAATATCAGTACGTCCGTGATCGATGTGTTGCAGTAGATGAGCGATACTCCATAGTGTGTAAGTTCAAGTCTGATCTCCCGTCGATTGGCTTTGCCTAGCTAAAAGTTGGAGTGAACTGTCCTTAGAGTTGTGGATTCGAATCTCCCTCTGAATTCAGATGCAAACTGCTGTTGTTCTCCGATAAGGACAGAGTGCCTAGACAATGCTTCTGGACGTTCCGGAAATAGTTAAACTCCACTTTACACGACATATGCCTCCGAAGACGAATATAAGATTCTGTATAAATTGCACTCACTTACTTGTATACTACCACATCTAAGTATGAAGTTCAGAGCCTACAGAACACACAGAGGCATGTCGAGCCTACTGGGAGCATTGTAGTCGAATCTGTCAGAATGCTTAAGGAGTGGAAAATTGTGATAGAATTATCGGTCGTCGTGCGTCGGTTGAAGCGGTCAATCGAGTAGGCTACAAGTAAACGGACGTGGGAAATTAGGTAGGACCAACTTGGCGTGACCGAACACGAAGAAATTGTACTGCTCAACGAAACGAAGTTTATTGAATCATGCAATTATAAAAATCCTAGAGTCTACTGGTTATCACATGTTGTTTCATACAGACATCCAGGCATTCGGTGTTAATACCCTGGCTTCTCAGTTTGTGTTATCTTCCTCAATAGTTCCTTCTCTGACATTGACGTTCGTTTCTCCTATGTGTTTGCCCGTTTTTTCTACCTGCCGGTAGCAAGCAAACTCTGAAAGCCGATCAATACCTTGTGCGACAAAAATGCTGTCTTGGTAGAAACGTGAGCAACTTAGCTGAATCGATTGGAATACGGAAACACATTCGTGTTTTTCTGCCACCTTGCTTAAATGTTCCATCTTGACTTTGTACCGAATGGTTAAAATAAAGAGCAGCCCAGGTTCGTTTGTAATGCACTACGCATAAGGTTGCCGAAAATCCGTCGACAACCCACGACCGGTTTTGCCCTTTTTAGGGTTCATCAGGTAGGCGCAGTCCCCGAGTTTCCGTCAACCTTATGATCTACTTGAACCCAAAGCTGAATCTCTTGATCGTGATGTTTCCGGATTTTCAGCAACCTTATGAGTAGTACATCACAAAATATACATGTATCGCGATATCTCGAATAGCGTAGCGGCTTAAACATGAGGGGGCCTGGTGCAGCACATCCAGTTGCCTGGAAACATCACGAACGAGAGATTCAGCTTTGGGTTCCAGGTGAGTCTCTAAAAAAATCAAATTAGTTTTCAAATGAGTGTAATTCGCTATATGGGGGTTCTTCATGTGTGACCTTCCACCGACAGCCTCCACATATACAGTGGCATTTGTGTTTGTCCCTGATAGTAGAAAGATGATTTCGTTAGGTTAGTCTCAGAGACACATGCCATCAACTTACCTCCTGGCAAAAGTTAGATAACATGTTAAAGAAAAGGACCGATTTGAAGGTAATCGTACGTGTACATGTTTATATCACCATAATTTTGTCAGCCCAGGTTGTTAATAGATTTTTCTGATCAAATAGCTGCCTCGGGAGGCTGAAGGCATATAATCACCACGGATTTGGTTTGGAATAACACGCCGTATCCCCTCGATTGTAGAGGTATTCGGTGCCTCTGGAATATCTAGATCGCCTGACGATCAGGTAGGCTCAGTCCTAGAGTTTGCAACAACCGTGTGTCCCGTCTGAACTCAAATTTTACGAAATTCACGAACTACACTCATTTGCCTACCAATTTGGTTTTCATTGGAAAATTTCATTAATGCTAATCTTTAACTGACTGTGCTGCACAAAGGCCGCCTTGGAGATTGCGCTTGCACGAAAATGGTGATACCGGCCATCACCTGTCGAAGAGTTTGCAGCAACCGCAAGCAGTGTCCTTCATTTTGAAACCATACAACAATAGTTCAAATATCGTACCAACGGAAATATGCGTGGCCTTTGTGTAGCATATTCAGTCAACGAATATGAGAAATAAGAATTTCAGCTGGGGCCATGGCTATTACCTAACACACAGGGAATAGGCGAACATATGCTCATTCGCAAACTAATTTGTTTTTCTTTCGAGAGACTCACCTGAAACCCAGCTGAATCTCTCGTTTGTGATGTTCTCAGATAACTGAATTGGTGCACCAGGCCGCCTCATGTTTCAGTCGCTAAGATATTCGAGATATCGCGATACATGTACACCTTTGTAATGTACTACTCATAAGGTTGCTGTTGACGGATTTTCAGCAACCTTATGAGTAGTACATTACAAAGATACAGGGAATGCTTTCAGAATATGCCCCGATCAGAAGCTAGTCACACCACAAATTTCTCACACCTATGCACCCAAGTTTCGTTGGACAAGTCACGAGGTTTCCCTCACTAAATGGAACTGCGTCGCATTTTTACTTTGGGTGGACATGGAGTTTGTAATCATATAGAAGACGTAGGCGTGCCAATGAGCCATTCAGTTTCGAATGTTATTGGCCGTGCCGAGATGTGCAGTGTTCATCCAGTCGCTTCAGGCTACTCAAGCATTCTTTGAGCGACAAAAATCATGGTTGTTGGTCTGTTCGCCGAGCTTGACAGATGGATTGCAAACGTTTCATCACCAATCGAAAAGACATCGTCAGTGCACTGACAATGAAACGTTTGCAATCCAACTGTCAAGCTCGCGAACAGACCAACTACCAAGCAGCGCACCCGAGCTACCTACATCCCACAACATTGCCGACAAAAATCATCTTACAAGTTCAGACATCTCGATAAATGGGCTGGTGAACGTTACGCATATACGCACGTGAGCACATGTGCACAAAATGAAGATTAGCTCACAATCAGATACCTTGTTCATCCGGCAAGCCGCCGCTCGTACGGTGTAGACTGTGATCATTCCCGGGCTGTGCGATGTTTGAGGTCACGGGAACTGTCGACACAAAGGTTAGGTCAGCTGGCTAATCGTCTGCAATGTGGGTTTATGTGAAATCAATCGAATGCTTTGTTAGCTAATTTTTTCAACACTACATCCGGTTGTCACACCCCCCACCAGGGAAGCATGACACGTGACTGGGCAGTGTGAAAGCGCATCGGTCTAATCTAGTCAGGGTGCGCGCGAGCATCCATGCTCAACTATGGAAAAACGACCGGACCGAATACCTTGGCTGGTTTCGTAATCCAATTAGTTTCATTATTTGTTGTCGAAATAAGTCGTGGAAGGGTGACCAGTGGTGGTATGCGCTGACCATACCACTGCATATGACAACTGCCCAAATTGTACCTTGGAATCTCAATGGAGTGCAATGAGCGACCGAAACAGAATCCGGAACTGGGACCGAGATTAGTTGGCCTTCTAACGCAACGGAACGTTAGCTGTATGGTGGCCTGATGGGTGGGACTAATCTATACATAGAAATGTTCGAGTACCGTTTTGTCGAGCTTACACGAGGACAGCTAGAGAGCCGAGTGACACTCAAATTTGACAGTCCCAGGCTAAATAGTACATCATCATCATCATCATCATCATCATCATCATCATCATCATCATCATCATCATCATCATCATCATCGACAGCATGACATCGGTGTTCAACACCAATGTTTCACTGCCGTACAACCATGACTTATTTGAAAGCCTTATTGTAAGGAAAAGAATAAAGGTGGACGGGGGGTGGACTTAGTGCTAGCTTAACACAATCATTCCGAGGTGCCTACACCTCCAGACATTCACTCAGGCAATCTGGATAGAAACTGACAA
>NW_008751823.1:551552-561215 GCF_000715545.1 Opisthorchis viverrini | reverse complement strand
TCCCAACCAACGCAGCTTCTGGTGCTGGACACATTCTTCAATGGAAGTACTCGTTGCACAACCGAAAACACGCTTTCTAACTGCTTCGTTACGGATTCGCCGACACCAACCCACACGAGCTGTGGTTCTGAGACAACGATTGTCGAACACCTGAAGACGTCTGAGGTCCGTTGCTCGAATAGGCCAAGTCTCACAGCCATACAACAAGACAGTCCGTACTGTAACTTGATGCACACGTCCCGTCAGATTCAGGGATAAACCATTCTGACGCCATAGGTGTCTCAAGTTAGCAAACGCGGCCCGAGCCTTGCAGATTCGTGCGTTTCATTCTCGTTGTGGGTAGCAAAAACTAACTAGTCTACAGTACTTATTATACGCCAAAATAAGGTGAAAAACTATGGGTTTTCGATGACAGTCTTGCAGTATTAGCGAATATACACTCATTTGCAAACTAATTTGTTTTTCTTTCGAGTGACTCACCTGAGACCCAGCTGAATCTCTCGTTTGTGATGTTCTCAGGCAACTGAATGTGCTGCACCAGGCCACCTCATGTTTGAGTCACCACGATATTCGAGATGTCGCGATACATGTATATTTTGTGATGTACTACTCATAAGGTTGCTGAAAATCCGGAAACATCACAAACGAGAGATTCAGCCGGGCCCCAGGTGACAAGGTCGATGCTTATTATGACCTACTCCCGTTACCAGATGTCTGAAATCTCAAACAATGGACACCGTATTTGGCTGTAACCAGTCAAGCGTTTAACTGGCCGTCTGAGCTACACTGCCGGTTCGTGCACAAAACAGGGAGACAGGATTCTTCAGTGTTCCGTTTCGTGGTTTGCGATGTCTGACCGCTGGTCTGTACTTTTGAAAGTACACACAGGTTTGTGTTATTCTCAAGTAGCGTTGACGGTCGATAGCGTAAAGGTCCTTTAAACTGATTTACATTTACTAATAACCAAGCCGCTGTCAAAAATACTTGACCCTTAAGGGTCAGGTAAACTAGGGCAGGGCGAACAGTAGCTTTAAAGACCCGAACCATGGTTCACGAACTGGTGTTTCGAACCATAAATCATTTTTCATTTGAAGGTAATTCTTTCTGGAGTTATCGATCAGGCACTTCAGTTCATCTTCGCTTGGAGATGATTTGGTATCCGAAGTATCTGAAGCCCTAGCCGTTTGAGATATAGAGTCTTTCAACATAATTGGTGTCTCCAAGTTTGTTGCATGGCATAAAAAGACCTTTTGCAGTGTCGGTCTGTAAACCGATTGTAGCACTGTACTGGTTGATACGGTGGAGTGCATGTCTAAGGCTGTCAAAGTTGTAGCACAGACGGATAACATAGTCATCCACTGGTTATTGTTTAACGAGAATCCGTGGAAATCCACGGGTTACCAACTTGAAAAGGTGTGGGAACAACTTCCATCTCCGGAGCACATCGGTGAGTAAGACGGAGCATGCACTGAGGATCGCTGCTGGATTATAACCTAATCAGACTTACCCGCTAAGTTACCTATGGATTGCCCAAAGCGCAGCGCGATACACTAAGTGGGTAGCTGCGTGAAAGTTCACAAAGCAAGCTATCGTTGGCTGTCGGCACTTCAAGGGACGTCATAGTATTAACAGCACGATTAATATATAACCAACTCAACCTTAGCAGTTTGGAACCGTCCTTGATCAGATTGGATGCGTACGTATCTTTTCGCCACAAGGTGATTTGTAAGTAGCAATGTGAAGACCCTTGCTGCAGTTTCTACCAAGCGATCGTATCGCCCTACCTAAGGGATGACAGTAGAACTCAGGTACTCCACTCAGTGAAAGCAAGTCCTACTTAGAAAATAGAGCAGAAAAACTGGTGAAGAAGGTCAACAAACTGCGCGGTGCACGCCATAAAGCTAGTTTCAAAAATGGTATATTCGCCTGGAGATCTTTCACTTTTCAAGTCATCGTGGATGGTCGGTGCATCGACCTCGATAGCTTGAAGACGGCGAACTGAATACTTTGATGGTTGTAGATTTCAATGACTTGGCTATATCCTTTGTTAATTTTTTATCGCCATCTGCCGTAGGCTCACGTTCCGGGTTACTTGGAGGGGCAGCGGTTCCTACCGATGTCCTGGGTGTGAGGCAGTTTTCCGCTTGGGTATCGTTCTTCCTATTTATTGCCCTCTCTGTCCGCTGGCGGTAGCCATCAACCCGATGTAAGCGTTTTTCCACCTACATAAAGTGAATCCTGTTAGTCGATAAGGAAAAGTTGGGTGGTTCCCGGTTGGTCTATGGTAGTCCGACACTAGTCACTGTTTTCTTAGTCAGTTAGTGCTGAGAGTCCTAGGAGTACGGTGGATTTCGAACCACACAGAGAGACGGATGGGATCTGAACCTCTCTGATTATTCTAAGTAGGATCTACAGTTTTCCACTTAGGAGTGGTAGTGGACCAGTGGACTTGCTGTCTGTATGCCTGACTATCAGGCAGCTGTAAATGTATATTCGAGGCATACACCCTGCTTAGACTAGAAACATTCACTTTTGTTGAAGTTCGAATTGGAGACAGAAGCCAACTAGGGTCAGAATGTGGCGAAAAGGCTTGTCACTTGGGCGATTCCAAGTGCTGGACTTGTCAGCTATCAAGAAGATACTGCGTCCGGTACCATGTTAACGGCGTTCTGTAGTCGGTAATTGACCGAGTGACCGAATGGTATTGTCGGAGGTGTAGAGGACGATAACAACGAATTTAGACCAGTGACCTTTGAAGTCAGCCAGCTAGATTCTCAGATCTAAAAGTGTCCAAGAGATAAGGATTTGATTGGCAACGAGACACAGAGCCAATACCATTTCATGTTGACCAGAACCGTCGAGGAATTCGCAATGATACAGTCAGTACAATTATTCGGCAACCTAGGCCCTGGTATATTTCACTCCTAAGTCAGTCAGTCCAACTTCTGATGGGCAGGTGATTTCGATGCTTTAGTCATGCACAGAGCACAGAACTGTTTGGCTTCCCATGAGGGAAATGTTATGACGTTTGGTTTCCGAATAAAATGACGTTTTGTGCTGAGAGACTGTATTTTACACAATACGTACTCCAACCGCTGGACTTTCAAAGGGCCTGTGGTTTGCCGGACATAACGTAGCGTATTTGTGTGATGTAATAAACTTCTGGAATTTCATTAAAAATACACTACCCCTAGTGTTCCCGTTATTGCGTCATCATGACATCCTGCCGGAGGTGGGGCTGGAAAGAAGGTCCTTTCAAAACCCAGGGTGATCTATTGAACCTGCAATCTAAGCATACCCAGTTTAGGCAACTACCCGATAGGGTTTGAGGCGAGAAACCGGTTTCAATGATGAAAGGTTTCAAGATACATAGAATTAGTGTGGAAATAAACTCATCCGCAAATTAATTTGGTGTCAACGGGATGTCTATCTGAATCCAAGCTGAATTCCTTGTTCATGAAATTCTTCAACTGAGTGTTCTGCGAAGGTCATTTCAAGTTCCAACCGATACGATATTCGAGCTATTGCACTGTATCTTGGAACACGCTGTACATGGGGTGGTTGAAAACTCTTCGGCAGCTCACGAATGGTTTGACCCCTTTTTGAGACCCCTCAGATAGGCACAGTTCCCGAGTTTCCGCCAATCGTCCCCCCAAGGGATACAGATGAATACCTCATCCCATGCAGTTGCCACACCTATCGCGCCCATGAGACTCACTCATGTTTTAGTTGTCACATCAAAAAAGTCTCGCTAATCACCATTGCTGGCGAAAGAAGTCCGGCTCTATTCAGTCAGGCAACAGATCCCCCATAAAATAAGCAATCATTGGGAGAACATGACCACAATTTGGTCATTTTCTTCCCCATTCTAGTCCTCATTCAAGAAGTTCTCTTCTAGGAATGATGAGTCTGTCTCTGACCGGGGAATTTGGCAGTGAAAGCACCAACTGTCATTGGCCTCGAGTTAAAAGCGGACTGCAATAAAACACGGTTGATCACGCTGTGATTTAATTCACTCTGATTACCGGGTTATCAAGTTGGCATTGTTAAAGACGTAATACATCCGAAATAGATGCTGAAGACACCGAGCTTTGATCAGATGGTCGTTCATTCGTTCTCAGAGTTTGTCAAAATGGGTCGCACTCAACCGCGCACTGATGATGTCTCCTCAACTGGCGAAGAAGCGTTTGATCAACAGCCAGTAAACACACTCAAATTACCAATACTTCGACTCCTGAAACCACCAAGGTTCACCGTTTTGGTGACGCAACAATACATCCTCGCCACATCCATTTTTTTCGTACCTGACATTCATTTGAGTTCGGTTAACCCGTGCGAAAACACTTGATTGATCCAAAAGATATGTGGCGATCACAAAAATGCAGTCACATCGTTCTAGCTGTTGAAAAGTAGATGTGTCCCACAGAGTCGGCAGCTGAGTATATCTTCAGGCATTTTCTTATAGTGGATGAAGTGAGCTTGCATAGAAACATGGGATACGGCATGCCAATATGACAACTTTGTAAGGTAACACTTTGGAATCAGGATGTAGGTGGTATAACCGTGGAACACTTGGAAACAACAGCCATTTCCGAGCGCAAGATAAAACTGAGCTACTCATAACTCTACTGAAAACCATGCACTTTATCGGTAACCTCTCTCGTTGGTTTCCTTTTTGGTCGAAACGACATGTCGCGATATTTTGAATATCGTGTCAAGTGAAACCTGAGGCAACCTTGTGCGGCAAATCCAGTTGCTTGAAAACATCATAAACGAGATATTCTAATGGGATTCATCTGATCCTGTGATTAAAAACAAAATGGTATGCAAATTAGTGTCTTTCGAGAACTTCGTACAATTTGGTTGCAAGTAGAGCACAAGGTTGACGGAACTTCGGAGAATGCGTCTACCTGATGAGCCCCAACAAGGGTGAAACCGGTAGTGGACTTTCGAAGAGCAGTTTCATTCAAGAAAATCATACAGTCTAGTTTGAATATCTTCATTTTACGTGAGCACATTGAGGACGCTCGAAAAAGCTTCCCTAAGCCTAGGTGTTAGTCCGTGCGACTCTTTAAATTAAGATGGCCGTGATAGAATGTGTGCCAGGAATCTTCAAAACTGAAATCTCCTGGGTTACACTAAGCAAAGACTGATTTAACTCGCTGATTATGGTGTCTTATTTTTCGTTTGCTAACACAGTAGTAGATTCAAACCTATATTCCTTGTTCAGATAGACCTGAGTGTTACTATTGGTTCGTCAACTGAATCTTTCGCAGAACCAAATTAATCTGCAAATGGGTGTATTTCGCTAACTACCCTTGAAACGAAGAAGGCCTTCCCTGCGGAGCCTATTTATTAGAAGATGCTAACTGACCAGTTACAGACTATTGGACAGGAAAGGAAAACCCTCATAGGCATCTTGTTTACAAAAACTGAACACCCATCTTCTATTAAACACCCGTCTTCCTGAACATTTCTGGATATTCATTGAGTGTTGCTCAAATCCAAGTGAATGCTACGAAGCGACCCCACAAATTCTGCAACAGGTCTCCTTTTTCAAGATATTCAAAGCGAATTCACAAGAAGAAAACCTGCTACTCGCATGCCTCCCCATCAGTAGCATCACCGTTACACCGTGACCGTTTTATGGAAAAGTATATCATGAAGATCCACGAAGAGGATCGGATAACCACAGTATAAAACATCTCATTCAACTACAGGCTCCCCACACTAGTCAACTTCAACGGGGCTCCCAACGTCAATCACTGACAAACGCATCGCTGAATGTTTAGGCACACGCGCTGGCTATACCAGTGCCGCCGATCGAAACTCCAGCGAGAGTTTCATCAAAGTCATTTCGGTTACCTATTTACGTGCAGTTCTAGTGATACATTAATTAAACGGAGCGAATGTTGGAGACACAGGTGAAGGAGCACCTGTTCAAGCGATTTCGCGTACTAGTAGCGGGTCGAAAGCCAGATATTCGATCGATCAATAGATACAGGGCACGGAGCTCAACTTTGCTGTTCATCGTTGACGGGAGTTTCTTAAAACAACACTGATTAGTCGCCTAGACCTTCTACTCTGTGTTCAGAACGGAAAACTGAGCTTTACCCCAAAACTGACTGGCCACGTTACGTTTTTTAGTTCCACATAAAGGATGCCATTAGTCATGTACATTGTTCCATTTTATTCCCCCTTACACGTATAGCGGCAGACGAAAATGACTTCATCTCGCAACAGTGCTGTTGTTCTTACTCTGTTGTTCAAACTAATCCCATTGTACAAATATGTTCGTTTGGTCAAACTCTGTGACGCCAAATGGTGCTTGGACAGATTCGGTATGTTTACACTAACCAAGTTTGCTTAATGCAGATCCATGATCCTAGGTCTGACAAATCTCTCCCACATTACCTTCCGACCCGGCTTGTACACCAAAACACGTCCGGGGAAGAAAGCATGCAGTCTGTAGTATGCCTACCGCCCACGTAAACGCCATCAGAGGGACTTGAAGCTTGCACGTGTTAAAGCATGCTTACTCACTCACTCGTTCACTTGTTTACAGTCAACAACTCTGGGGTGAGGTGACGGTACAGGGATAGGCAGTTCAACGCATCCATGTGAATAAAACCAGCTGGCTGTTCCCTGCCGATGACGACTGCCAGTCGACCATGTGCAGATGATGTCCGATGTCGGTACTAGGACGTTCCAGTCGTGGGCACCCACCCATCTCCCGGAGCACTCGAGATAAGCAATGAACAATCCGTGGTGGTGGTGGTAGGCTTGGGAGCGAAGAGCGATTGCGAACGAACACAAACAAAAGCTGAAATAGTACAGCCGGATGCCGTGCTTGGCAGCGGTGAAACCACATTTCATGCCTCCGCGGCTGTGTAGACGAAAACACCATGGTCATCTGGTCACCACCCCCCCCCCCTCTAGGGTACGATACATTTCGTATGTCAGTTTAGTTTAACAGATGATCTGTGAACGTGTGCGTGGTTAGAAGATGCGAAGACACAACCCCCAGTCATACTGGACTGATGGCATTTGCCGGATCCATCACGAACGTGATCCGCAGGGGGTTAGCCATCAGAGATGCCATATCACACACCCCCTACTGTGGATGAGACGAGATGATGAAGTTCACTGACCTCACCGAAAAGAATTTCAGCGGTGCGCCCTCCCCAGGTGCTGACTATGATGAAATGGTAATTATCAAAAGTGGACGAGTCGACCAATTATGCACGCTTTCGACATGACTCGTGAGTTATCGGGTCATGACACACAGGTCATTAGACTTGATGAGTTGACTTAACATTACTCCGTGTGCTCCAGAGGAGGTGCATGTTGGACCAGAACGAGATTGTACTGACTATACCCATTTGGTATTAGGAGGTCTTGTTTTTTCTATGGTCAGGTGAACTCTGGGGATAATACCAGACGAAGTTAAGTTGTAATGTCCCACGTGTAACGAGAGTTTTGAACATACCATCACTAGAAGTGCAGTTAAACGTACACCGGTAAGACAATGCAATGTAAATTTCGACACATTGCATGAAACCTCGGCAACAAGGTTAGAAGTTTGAGAAAGAAAGTGGTGCATTATCAAGGCTTGAGTAAGGTAAAAAAAACACAAGAATATTGGGTTCAGGCACGAAATCCATGGTATGGATGGAAACTTTGGATCATGATCTCATTATCATCATCATCCTCGTCATCATCATCCGAATCATCATCATCATCATCATCATCATCATCATCATCATCATCATCATCATCATCATCATCATCATCATCATCATCATCATCGACTGTAAGATCCGGGTACTTGTCGTACAGTGGTTGTAACCGCCGCAAAACTACACATTCGTGGCAAATCTTGGGTACAAATGTGGATTTTGTTTATTCAGGCTGTTGGTTTCGTTCAGCCGCAAATATTCCGTTACTCCAGTCGAATCACCGAACAACGGAGTCCATGAAGTATACGAAGCCCTGTCCTTCTTTTGGCAAATTAACCTGCAATAAGTCAACTTTACACCACAAGTGTATCAGTTCATGCAGAACAAAGATGTGGTTCGAAACTATCCAGCAGTTTTATCTACGTAGTTTACACAATTTAGTCGAGGTATCGAGTGGAAAATATCTTCATGACAATTCGAAGAGAGCATGTAGTTTCGCCCTGATTTGAACATGCCGGTTGTCGATATGGGTTGTTTCTTGCTGGCACAAGAGACGCTACATGAATTCCGTTGGCTGCTCTTTTTGTCACCTATCTCTCTCTCTATCATCAGATTCATAATCCCGTTTCGCCGGCATTTTTTGGAAATCCTAGAAGAGAATTCAACCGTAGTCTGCTGAACATCTGCTGCTCGGCGGCCTGTGATACGACAGCAATTCTTGAAGCAACAGGAAACAGACACGCAAGGGACTCCCACAGCCCTGCCTCGGTCAATTTATTGAACCATGCGGACTGGTATAATCCGACTGGACGATGTTTTTGACGTACAGCAATTCTGTAGATATCCGTGCACGACTATGCATTGTCAAATCATTCAACTGATGATTGTAACACAACGTGGCTTTTGCGGAACACTTAACTGAGTTTCATTTGAATCGCTCGTCTATTAAACCTGCGAAACCGGCCAGCGGAGAGATCTTCGCAACCCTATGAGTAGTATTCCACCAACGATATATGTTTACCGAAATATGCTAATTTGCAAACAAATTTCGTCTGGCAATTGACTCACTTGGAGCCGAGCTGAATCGATCGTTTATGATGCGTCTAAGACACTGAACGTGCTGCACCAAGCTGCCTCATGTTTCAGTTGCATAAATATTCAAAACATTGCGATGCATGTATAGACGTAATACTATACTCATACGGTTGTTGAAAATTCTTTGACTGGGTTCCAGGTGAGTCTCTCGCAAAACCAAATTGGTTGCAATGAGTGTATTTTCGCTAACTTCGTGCAATCTGATTTAAAGACAGAAACTGGACGAGTTCACCCCAAGAAGGGTGTGGCTGATCGTGAGGTATCGAAAGACTTTCAGCAACCTTATGAGTATTGTATTAAATCTTTTTTTCAGTTTAATTCGTTCCATAGACAGATGTCGAAGGATTCCTTGGTAAACTTTGCGAGTTCGGGTGCCACTATCGCCATGCCAGAATGAATATTTCGCCCGCAAACATGGTTTCAGTTTTTCTGCGTGGTGATGAACGCAGCGTCACTGATAAACCCAGGTTCATCGAACAGAAACGTGCCAGTCTGTTCCTATAAGCTGAGTAGATAGCACCGATCACAGTGGGTGATGGGCTTAGCCAAGACTAGAAAGCCATCCACTTAGTTTTTTCATTGAGATCTTCATTTGAAAAGAAGTAGGCCAATCTGGTAAGCAAGGTCAACGAAGATCAATGCCGGTTTGATAGACAGACCATGAGTGCGTGTGTCTGAGTAGAAGAGAACAACAGCTGCCAGCATCGCTTGTGTAAGTATCCTTTTGTTCAAACTATCCATCCCGATTCCATACTCGATCACATAAGTGAATTGGCACATGATAACTAGTCCGTTGTTAATCTTTTACTCCATGCTATCTTCCCGCTATCTGCAATGAGGTATAAGCGCAACGCGTTGATATCCAAAAGCTTCTGGTTTTTCTTTGGGG
>NW_008751823.1:528729-545197 GCF_000715545.1 Opisthorchis viverrini | reverse complement strand
ACCAGACGAAGTTAAGTTGTAATGTCCCATGTGTAATGAGAGTTCGTACCAAAGTTTTGAACATACCATCGCTAGAAGTGCAGTCGAACGTAAACCGGCAAGACGGTAAAATATGAATTTCAACACATTGCATAAAATCTCGGCAACAAGGTTGGAGAAATAGGTGGAGCAAGATTGGAATTTTGAGAAAGTAAGAATCGATTGATGCATTATCAAGGTCTGAGTAAGGTAAAAACTCACAACAATATTGGGTTCACTCACAATATTCACGGTGTGAATGTGATCTTTGGGCAGTTTTTCATGACCTCAGACAATGCCATCATCATTATCATCATAACCATCATTACCATCATCATCATCGTCATCATCATCATCATCATCACCATCATCACCATCATCACCATCATCATCATCGTCATCATCATCATCATCGGGTCTAAGATCCGCGTACTTGTCATTCAGCGGTTGTAACGGCGGTAAAGCTGCACATTCGTGGCGAACCTTGAGTATAAATGTGAATTTTGTATATTCAGGCTGTGAATCTGTTGAGTTTGTTCAGCCGTTACTCCAGGCGAATCACCGAGTCACAGGGTTCATGAGGTGCGCGAAGCCCCGTTCTTCTTTTGGCAAATCAACCTACAATAAGTCAACTTTACACCACAAGTGTAGCAGTTCATCCAGAGCAAAATTATGGTGTAAAACAATCCAACAGTTTTATCTACGTAGTTTAAACCATTTGGTCGAGTCTTTGTTAGATTCTGTCGAGGCATCAGGTGTAGAATATCTTCAGGACAATTCGAAGAGATCATGTAGTTTCGCCCTGATTTAAACATGCCGGTTATCGATATGAGTTGTTTCTTATTTGCACAAAGGTTATCTCCGGCAAGAGACGCTGCATGAATTCCGTTGGATGCTCTTTTTGTCACCTATATATATATCATCAGATTAATAATCCCGATCGCTGACATTTTTTGGAAATCCTTCAAGAGATTTCAACCGTAGTCTGCTAAACATCTGCTGATCGGTGGCCTGTGATACGAAGCAACAGGAAACAGACACGCAAGGGACTCCCACAGCCCTGCCTCGGCCAATTTATTGAACCATGCGGGCTGGTATAATCCGAATGGACGATGTTTTTGACGTACGGCAATTTTGTAGATATCCGTGCACAACTATGCATTGTCAAATCATTCAGCTGATGATTGTAACAACTTGGCTTTTGCGGAAGACTTAACTGAGTCACATTGGAATCGCTTGTCTATTACACCTTCACACCGAGGAAAGCAAAACCGGTCGCAGGCCAGCGGAGGGGTCTCCGCAACCCCAACGATATATGTTTACCGAAATACGCTCATTTGCAAACAAATTTCGTCTGGCAATAGACTCACTTGGAGGCGAGCTGAATCGATCGTTTATGATGCGTCTAAGACACTGAAGTGCTGCACGCAAGCTGCCTCATGTTTCAGTTGCATAAATATTCAAAACATTGCGATGCATGTATAGACGTAATACTATACTCATACGGTTGTTGAAAATTCTTTGACTGGGTTCCAGGTGAGTCTCTCGCAAAACCAAATTGGTTGCAAATGAGTGTATTTCGCTAACTTCGTGCAATCTGATTTAAAGTAGAGGACTTCGCCCCAAGAAGGGCAAAACTGTTCGTGAGGTGTCGAAGAATTTCAGCAACCTCATGAGTAGTGTATTAACTCCCTTTTCAGTTTAATTCGTTCCATAGACAGATGTCGAAGGATTCCTTGGTAAACTTTGCGAGTTCGGGTGCCACTATGGCCATGCCAGAATGAATGTTTCGCCTGCAAACATGGTTTCAGTTTTTCTGCGTGGTGATGAACGGGATGCCACTGTCAAGCCCAGCGTCATCGAACAGGAACGCGCCAGTCTCTTTTCATAAGCTGACTAGTTCACGAACGTTAGCACCGATCAAACTGGGTGATGGGCTTAGGCAAGACTGTAGAGCTGTCCACTAAGCTTTTTCATTGAGATCGTCATTTGAAAATAATTACGCCAATCTGGTAAGCAAGGTCAAAGAAGACCAATACCGGTTTGATAGACGGACCACAAGTGCGTGTGTCGGAGTAGAGGAGAACAACAGCTGCCAGTATCGCTTGTGTAAGTGCCCTTTTGTCCAGACTATCCGCCCCGATTCCATACTCGAGCACATAAATGAATTGGCACATGATACCTAGTCCGTTGTTAATCTTTTTTTCCATGCTATCTTCCCGCGTTGAGATCCAAAAGCTTCTGGTTTTTCTTTGGTGCTTCGAGTTTATTTTCGCTTTCTACTTATCGGACTCGCCACTTCACAAACGATGAGGACAATCTCTCCATAAGTCCCGGTTCGGTTGCTCTACATCAAATGTCCATTTGGCGTATACGCGGGGATCGATTTCCATCTAGGGGTTGGGTTTCTGAGCTAGAAAGAGCATGTTGTAATTTCTCGCACACTAGAATGCAAATTTCAGGAAGTACCATCACCCTTCGCCATGACACGCCGCGGTGTTGCTGAATGAATCTTGCATGCAATAGCAGTGATTTGCAGAAAGCATGACCAACTGCGATCGCACTTGACAAGATTTGTTTCCGGTCGCCCCTGAGCAAACGAATGTAACTGGGGGCTCTAAAGTTCGGAAGTGAAATTTCTTGAATACTGCAGCTCGGTGGGCCGGCCAATCGACTCTATCAGGACTGTACTTCAAATGGTCCTGATTGCCACGTATCGTCAGATGCAACTCATCGCAAAGGGAATCAGTCAGAAGATCTAAAAAAAACACCTAGCATTACAATGAATACATGTCCATACCCAATCCTTGAGCCAATCCGGAATCTGTGGGAAATGTTGTATAAGGGATTCACTGTGCCAGGAATTCGTCTGCCATGAATGCCCTATTTTGGGTTTATAGGTGACATCCATTGAGTTGACAAACTGGCTTACTAGTCTTTGCTTTCCCGCCTAAATTCAGTGAAAAATGCAACTGTGGCGATTTGTAGAACCTGGAGAAGAATCGGACAAGGTGCAGGTGCGAGCGGTGTGCGAGCAAGCAAAGATGAACAGTGTAGTTCGGTCACACATTACAGATGCCACCCAAAGATTCCAGACAGGACGGGGCCTTCTTCTGATTGTCTTCATGTTAGGAGAATGACGGTTTGTGTAGCTACGCTGGCGAAAGGTAGCAGTCGTGTAATAGAAGTTTGAAAAAGAACTGGTACCGGTTTCTTGAAGGAACACCACTCATAGGATTGCTGAAAAAACTTCGACAGCCAACGACCGGTTTTCCTTTCTGTTGGTCTCATGAGCTAGGCGCAGCCAACGAGTTTCCATTAGCATTATGTTCTACCTGAAATCAGATTGGATCGACTTCACCAGACATACCCATTGGTATACTAATTTGGTCTTGACAAGTGATTAAACTGAACCCAGCTGCACAGCTCGTTTAGGACGGCCTTCTTCAGTTGAGTGTGGTGCACAAAGGCAACCTCGTGTTTCTCTTGGTACGACATCCAAGATGTCGTAGTACATTTTCATGAAGGAAGCTACTCATCAGACTGCTGAAAACGCTTCGATAGCCCATGGCTGGTTTCGCCCTTCTTCGGGCTAAAGTGCCGAGTTTCATTCAATTCAACGTCTAACCTGGACCCAAATTGTAAGCAGTTCGAGAACCATATTAGTTTGCAAGTGAATGTATTAGGTGAACTGGTTTCGCGTCGCAACAAGAAAGGAACTTCCGTAATTTCACTGACACACACGTTTGTGTTTTTCTAACTAGCAAGAAGCAAAGGAAGAGTTTTCAGCAACCTTGTGAGCAGTTTCTTTTATGAAAATATACTGCGATATCTCGAATATCGTGCCAACTGAAACATGAGGCGGCCCGTGTGCAGCACATTCAGTTGGAGAACATCCTACACGAGAGATTAAGTTGAGTCTCCCGTGAAAACCGAATTGATTTGCAAATGAGTGTACTTCTCGAAAAACAGTCCGATTTGGGTTCAAGTAGAACATAAGTTGACGGAAACTCGGGGGTCGCGCCTACCTGATGATCCCCAAGGAGGTCGAAACCAAGGAGGTCAGCAACCTTGTAAGTAGACAAATTGAGCTCTTTCAACTATGCTTATCTCCTTCGGACAGGTATGCTTACACCAGGAGCACCGCCTACAGTTATTGCAAAACTACAAATGTATCTGTCGTATTAGATATAGAACGTATCCAATAGTCCGCTGCAGTCAACTGGATAGCGGGTTTCGTAAGCAATTCATTGGAACTCTTGGAACCCCGCGATGTCACAAAAGACTTAAAAGTATCTAATTTGCTTAGGAACAATCAAGCAACATGGTGCCAAATCTTGCGAAAGTGGAAAAATCGACAGAGTGAGCAGCACATCAATTATCGGGGACAAAACGTAGAATGTAAGATTGCGGAGCTTGCTCTGGGATGCGAATAGTAACCTGAAACGAAAGACGTTCTGATACAAGTGATAGGTTGTGGGCGGGGAGGAATTTCGGGTGTGGGTTGGAGTTTTGCTGCGTGACTATGTATCCTGTGCTGTCAAGGTAAAAAAAACTGCCTTTCTAAAGGCATATATGCGGTACAACATTGAAAAGCAGCATGCAGCTGGGGGGATCACGTTTTACTAATCAGACATGACCGGATACGCCCGACCGATCCGAAGAATAACGTATGCAGGGACTTTGGTCTGCACACTAATTTAATTTGCCAACATAGGTGAAACTCGTGAAATGCTCTCATCTGTAAAGTCCTTTGGGTGTAAACAGAGATTGAACTTAATTGCCTCTGAGTCTTTCGTTTATTATATGAGAATTCCGTTTCCTGGGGACAAGGTGAAACTCTCAGTGTCATTACTCGATCAATAGTGCTCTTTTCTAGTCGGTATCAGCCCGGATGGCGGATATCCGGTCTCAGAACGACACTGTTAATGTACAGGATATTTGTATCGTCAGGTGTACAAATTTTAGTTTTCAGGAAGAACGTAGGGATGATAGAAACTCGGAGACTTCGCCCATCTGATGGGCCACAAATGGATAGAGGCGATCCTGGACTGTTCAGGAGTATCTTACAACCCAAACAGTAGTGTCCTGTGTCCGGAAAATACAATGTCCGACAATGAACCAACCGTAGAGTACACAAATCGATAAAATCAATCCTGCCGTAAAATTGTGATTTGTTCAACATCTGTCCGTCCACTGGCCAAGTGCCTCATAACCGTAAATCAGTTGGAATTCAGTTTCTTACTAGAACGGTCCCTAACATTTCATCCCATTACATTACCTACCTTACGCCGCCTATCTCCTGTGACAGAACGATTCAGCTTCAGAGATCATCCATAGTGTTGCTGTGCCATCACACGTACCCCCAACTTCTCAATTCTGAAGGAACAGCACTACTGAGACTGTGGATTGGTCGGGCCGCTCTTCTTCAGCTACATCGATGCCTCCGTAAGAGCTGATCGAGATCGTGCACTGGAACAAGTTGTCGACATCAACCTCGACCCTGACGTCAATATTTTGCACGACTACGTTATCGGCCAGAAGCAATACAACTCCCATAGCGAACATAAAGCTTCCTTGTGTCCCCGGGCCTTCTAAAAGCATGCATCCTGTTTCCTTTTCTGGCTACCATGGATATAAAGCAACTCACAAGACTCCATGGTTGTAAATATGGTTGTAAATATGCTCATGACATTGCTTTTGATTACACATATCCTGGGCTGTCTTTCATCTCCAAAATGTGTTCAGTACCCTCTAGACCCCATCTTTTACACCTGTGCGTAAAAAGGTCTTTAGATTCTCGATGAGTTTCCGCAAGACAACGCGAAGAGCACCACTGTTAAAGATCAACCCATGGCTAGATTCCTATCCGTCAGATATCTAGAAACGGCGAGAGATGGGCAAAGATAGGTAAAGTAAGTATGACATTTGGCCGTTTCGAAGGTTGCCCCCAATGTACTCTGCTCCTTTTCTAGAGGTATTTGTTACTCAGCTATCACAGAAGCCTCAAATATGGTTGAGTAATTCTATGGAGGAAGGTAGGGTAGATGGTCGTTGGCTTGTTCGCTGAGCTGATTGCAAACGCTTCATCACCAATCGAGGTGACATTATCAGTGCGTTATTGGGGAGCGCAACGCACCGCCACGCTCTCCAATAACGCACTGAGGATGTCACCTCGATTGGTGATGAAACGTTTGCAATCAAATTACCCGGCTCAGCGAACAAGCCAACGACTATGGTTGAGTAATTGTCTGCTACAACAACTCTTTGGTCGTTGACATAAAAAGTAAGGTAAATAATCGGCGAACAGACAGGTCGATTGAAGATTCCCCGTACACAATCATTGAAGGTGTGCTATCGTAAACATCTTGCCCGAGTCCCCATGTATTTTTCTCAGGAAATCAACAACAAGGACGGGATTTTGGAGGGTCAAAAAATTCCATGAGTCTGCTTATTGCGGTATGATTTTCATCGTCGCTCAATCACCTGCAAGACTGGATGGAATTCGAACCTGGTCCCCTATCCACGGGATGTCCTTGGTAGTTTTGATGAGTGCGCGGAAAAATGAATACACTGACAAAAGATCTTGATCAATCACCTGCAAGACTGGATGGAATTCGTACCTGGTCCCCTATCCACGGAATGTCCTTGGTAGTTTTGATGAATGCGCGGAAAAATGAATACACGGACAAAAGATCTTGGTTTGTTTTCTGGTTCACAAAACTCATCCACTCAGTGGAAAATTTGGAGGTACGAATAGTAATTCAAATACTCAGCGGAGTTTCTGCATCATTGTGTTTTCTAGTAGACTTCCCTTGTCAAGACACAACTTCGGAGAATCACCGTTATCTGCAACTACTAAGCTGGTGACATCTGACTAGCTGTTTTAAGCACGCTTTGATACTGGGAAATAGAGTGAAACAAAACACCGAATAGTTGACGCGCCTTTTCTAGTTCTCCCAAGCAACCATCAGGATGGTCCCATGGTTCTGTCGTTCCACAATGGAAGTCGGTCGAAAGCAGTCTACTAACAGACTCACTGTCTGTCTTCAGACAGCGGTGCCAAAATTTGAAATGATGAACCGTATAGATACTTGCAGAATTGTGAAAAACAGACGTTCATGGACCGTGTAGAGATAGACGGGTAAACACCACTCCTTGCAGTCTATGAACCCTTCCCCTGAATAGTGACGCCTAAAGTCCCGATGTGAACGGCTGTTCGACGACGCCAGTAGTTGTAGCTTAAATTCACTCCATAAAACCAACCCAAGGCTCAAATTGCAATGCTTCTAACTCCTTCCCCTTTCGTAACTGCCTCATGAACTCCAAACTGTTGTCACCAGACCTACTGAATATGAAGGGAATAGAGCAATCTCCCAGTAGGCCCACCAAATACAGCACAGGACACAATGTTCCCCGTGAGAAGTGACTCACAATTACACTTCCCATCTCGAACTTTAGCCATCATCGATGAGTGGCTGAAAAGCTCTTCTCCTTGTAGAAATATAGTTGACGAGAACACGAATTCTAGGCATATACCGGCTGGGGTAGACTGGTTCCAAAACGGTGCGTCATAAGAGCCCTGGATCGAACGGATGTTTGCACAGAAAGTCAAACCCTTGTAGATACCCAAGCACTACATAGAGTCTCCCCGGAATTTCAAAATTTGAAATTGCAATTTTGAAAAGGATGCAGCATTTCTGCATAGATGATGGGACCAACAAAGTGCGAAAGATTCCTTGCAGCTTTCAATGGAGGAGACTAGCTTCTTTCCTGCCTGATCATGCTGAATTTATCCAAAATTGATTGAATGATTCCATCGATCGGCTCAAGCTAGAACTGGTCGATGATAAAATTGACCTTCAAAAGTTTATGTGATACTCGGTTGACAGATCGAAGCCAAATCTGGCGCAAAACGTTGGATGTAAGAGGTTTCCTACGTGTTTTTTTGAACAAAAACGACTTACGTAAGCGTAAGAAAATATATCACGAATTTCAGTTAAGGTCTTTTGAGAATGCGCTGAATATGAGACGAACAAGGTTTATTTTGACAAACTGTGAATGCTGTAATCTCTCGATAGTCCTCTCTCGTTTCGGACGACAACATCATGTAATGCATAGGTTGATTTGACTAACATGAGGCAATAGAAGGGCGATGAGTGATCTACCCTGGGAAAAGATGATGAACTGACGCTCATCATATCATCCTACCATGAGTTACTGATTGGCTGGTGCATTTGGCAGGAGCGAGGTCATCACCAACTAAACGCCGATGTTTTCCTGGGATTTTTGATACTAATCCGTGGAACTTCTATCAAAATGATGCTTTGAGACAGTGCAAACAACGGCATATCGTGCTCTCCGTTCCCTATTGTGCCAATGGAGTGTTTGATAGTGGTAGGTGAGGTAGGGTAACACCTGCTGCGTGCCGCTGGTGATTAGATTTTCCATCAAATGGCAAGTAAGGCAGCACAAACTGGTGAGTTTTACGTCACCAAAAAGGGGCCGCAAATGCAACCAGACATGAACTCTTTCCATCAAATGGCAAGTAAGGCAGCACAAACTGGTGAGTTTTACGTCACCAGAAAGGGGCCGCAAATGCAACCAGAAGAACATGAACTCTAGTTCAGTAGATGACGCTACTGGACTGACGAAGGAACAGCACGTCGACCACCGACACCCATTGAAACCTGATGATCAGCGAGTTTCATATAAGAAGCAAAGTTGAACAATGGGAGATTCTATGAAGCGGAAGAGTGAAATGAATTTTAAGACTCAACTGCTTTTCCCATGGTCTGATTACCTACACATCCCCTCCACTATTCAGTCTGCACATGACGGCAGTGAATACAACTGAATCCCCAGACAAATAATGTGTCGTCACACTTACACCCATCCCTACTTTACTCGATGGTACCTTTCAAACACAAGCGCCCGGTCATACTATGGGACCCTCGGTCATCAGCTTCCCAGGAGCTTGATTGGTCGGCAAGGTCACGAATACACAACCCCTCCCCCTTTCTTAACTATTCAAAAAATGCTTTAGATAGGCTGTAGGAAGGGTCATACCAACCTTAAAACAGGAATCCATAGTTTGATTCTGTAAAGTTCCCCTGACTATCAACTTGGCATCATTTGGCTTTCGGCTACAACATTCGTTAAAACACCGACAAATCGGGTTTGTGTAATCTTGCCCTTAACAACTATGTGGATGATAGTGCACTCTCTGTTGGGTTTGTGCCGTCCCGAATAATGAGAACCAGTTTCGCAAGAATTCAAATAGTCCTGACTATTTTAGCAGCCTGTGCACTAGCTCTTTAATCGGACCATCCCGTCAAGGACATCTTCTACGATATACTACAAGAAATGGTTAGCCGTACGGCAAACCGTAAAACCTCGGTTGTTGTTGCCAGGTCGATCGAAAGAACTGATGCCTCAAATTACTTCATGTATTTGAGAAGTATGAGCTAAAACAGCCACAAAGGAACAGTGACGAACAACACAATTTTGCTAGCTTCACTCGACCTTTAATATCAAGTACATGTGTCCAAACTGGTTTTCAAATAGACTGCATGTGGGTAGCGGTGTAATGAGTATGATCTATTATGTATCATACCCTTGTTCGTGCCATATTCCAAATGTCGTACTTTGTAACTGAACGGAGTTTGGGATCATGGGTCAGAGAAAGACGGAGATTTCAGTTGAGAATTTCCCATGTGAACGCCGAGTGGTGCTGAGCTTATTAGACGGAGAAGAAGGCCTCAGAAATGAGGATTTTGAACAGAGGTCATCCCGGAACGTCCGGTCAGATCCGTCAGTTGATGCTCACATTTTGACTACCTTATAGTTTAGACTACACAGCTGCCCTTAGCAAGCAATTGAGGACACGTTCGTCAGCTTTTCATGACGAACAGTCACCTGAAGGGCTTGCGAAGAGGATCCTCGACTGCTTGATCATGGAAAGTTCACCACACACACACACACACACACACACAATCGAACTTCCAAACGATCCCGTTGGTATCGGTAGATGGTATCTCCTCCAGAGCAAAACAGTCGAACTGTGATCCACCGTCATCCGCACTTCTTATGAATGTGGTTTATCACCAACATTCCGAAATGCCTAGATTTTACAGCCAACTTCCAAACGATCCCGTTGGTATCGGTAGATGGTATCTCCTCCAGAGCAAAACAGTCGAACTGTGATCCTCCGCCATCCGCACTTCTTATGAATGTGCTTTATCACCAACATTGCCAAATGCCGAGATTTTACAGCCCTAACTCCAACCCCCTGCTGCACAATATCGCTCATTGACATCTATTTTATCTTGAAGCCTTTCCAATCAGGTCTGGGACAGATCAGAAGAACCTTTGGTCAAAATAAATCCACAGCTTTTTCTACAGCATCTGCTGTCGCAGCTAGCAAGATTTTGTCAACTTGGTTGGGTTTCGTCGTTGCAGGCGGTGAGCTGGCATCTGTTCTTATAAATATCAAAAATATAAGCAGCCTAATACTTAGCGAATATACACTCGTTTGCAGACTAATTTGGTTTTTCGACAGACTCACTTGGAATCCAGCTGAATCTCTCGTTTGTGATGTTCTCAAGCAACTGAATGTGCTGCACCAGGCCGCCTCATGTTTCAGTCGCTAAGATATTCGAGATATCGCGATACATGTATATCTTTGTAATGTACTACTCATAAGGTTGCTGAAAATCCATCGACAGTCCATCACCGGTTTCGCTCTTCTTGGGGCTCATCAGGTAGGCGCAGTCCCCGGGTTCCCGTTAGCCTTATGTTCTACTTGAAACCAAAGCTGAATCTCCCGTTTGTGATCAGCAACCTTATGAGTAGTACATTATAAAGCCTAATACCTCCTTCCTCTGATGACGGTAATTAACAGGTCTGCTGACTTCAGCAAAACTATCTCTGATAAGAACCGTGACAAGAGTGCTCACCACCATCGGAACAGCTGGACATTCATATGAGAATAGTTTATCCACGGCTCTGCACAGGCACTCAGCCACCTTTCGGGCTTTAACTGATTGCCCAGCTGGATTTCCTGGACATAAAGTCCCCACGGGTAATGACTTACCGAAGACAGCATCAAGAACCAGTCAAACATTCTGCGTACATGAGCACGGTGCAAGAGGCACCATTCCTACCGGAACGATAGACAGTGATTTAAAAGTCTTGTTGCAGAAAAAGTGCTGCGGCCCGGCCTTGAAGAGGGACCGTTGCGTATTTTCATCCCAAGCCGCTCTGCGTTTGTCTTGGTGAAGCACAACGAAGGCATCAGCGACTTCCGTCAAATACTATCGAATTCCCACATTACTAAAGCCAGAGTTCACACAGATTTTGAGAAAATGTTTAGAAAAGGCCACACATGCATGAAATTCTTCCTCGACAGTACCAGTGGTATTGAGGAAAAAGGAAAGGAATCAAGTACCTCGACGTGATGTATTTTCAACCCCACGGATCGACGATAATTTCAATACACTCGGGAGAGTTGAATAAATGAGTATGTTAGATCTGGCATCAAACCGTTTGTAGATAAAAGGGAAGGGAAACGATCGACAGTAAAAGGCTTTCTAAAAATCTTCTATTCATGTGAATTTCAGACAATGTCTTTATGGTTAGTAGGTGCACCGGCAAGTCTTGAGTTGTTTACGCAGATCTCAACACAAGGCCTTACGCCTCCCGTGTTTGGCGTACTTTGGGACTGCCAACTCGGTCACCAGCATCAATGATAGGAACACTACACAAGGAACTGCTACTGCATTGGCTTATAGCAATTTGTTTGAATGCATCCCTTTAGCGGAAAGAATAAAAAAGCTGATACAATAAGGGACTTGAGACAAGTCGAAATCAAGCATCAAGCATCCCAGGCCCCTGAGCTATCAACTATCCGTCAAACAATGCCCATAGAAGCTGGGAACATGAACGCCACTGATATCGGTCAGTCATCATATCGTTCAATCTCTCCAGCCGAGCGCATGGAAGATAACCTGAGCCCCATCCTGGAAGGCGAATAGTGCCAAAAACGTCCAAACGTTTCTTACCATCCCTCATTTCCTTCTGCCTTGTCGAATTCTGTTCATCTCTAGATTTCCCCACTCCCATTTAGGCACGGAAAACATTCCGAGAAGGCGGTAACTCGACATGCGTAAAGCCTGGTCCTGTCACCTTAGCTTGCAATGCTGGATATATTCTTTTAGCGAAGTAAGATAGATGATAATAATAATGATCAGTCAGCTTTCGGTGCCTTGCTGCCATGCCACCAAAAGAAAGCACGAGGGCTGGGATACTGCCACGTTGCCCAAGCCTAGGCAGGGGAAATCGAGAGGCGGAGGTCGGATTCGAACCACGTACTTCTGGTCAGTCAATTCGCGCTCTAACCACTTGAGCCATTTCACCCCCGAGCGAAGTACCCACTGACTGACTCAAAACCCGTCTCCTGATCATCTCATTGCGAATTCGTTGGCACCAGTCGATTTCAGTGATTTCAGTTTTGGGACATCGGTTTTCAAAGAGCTGAAGATGTCTCAGATCCTCCGCCCGAAGTGACCAAGTGTCTCCATCTTATAAAAATACCTCCGGCACTGTGATCAAATGCACGCATCCTTTGAGATCCAGTGAAATGTCTTTTGACGCCACAAATGGCGCAAACTGGCAGTTCTCGTACTGGGGATTCAGGAGTTCACTTCGTCTGTCACACTAACGTCAGAGCTAATGCAACTTCCTAGATACCTGTGGTATTTCACAAAATCCATTGTCACTTCTAGGATAAAAGATTGTATTTCCTGCAGCGTGAATTTGCATTTATTGGGCGCGAAGCACATGCTGAAGGGCTGAATGACTTCGATCAACTTTCGGGCTGTTTGTACTTCTGGCACGTTTTCAACAATGAAGGCATTCTCGTCTGGTTATGCCAAGTAAGCAACGTTCTCGCAAGGAAATATCTGAACACTGGAGTTTCTGAGGCTTTACAGTTTTCGCATCGGTACTTGATCAGTGACAAAATTACACAAAAAACTGACAGACAGAAAGAGAGAGGGAGTAAGAGAGTATGTGAACGCAAACAGCGCACGATATTGACGGACTTCTGGGGTATACTCTTTTGCACAAGCCTGCTGAAATGAACTAACTGGCCGATAGGATCGAAAACACTCTTGAAGTCAAAGGACACTATATAACACATGACGGAGCGTGGAGATATGTTCCACGCAGCTGCATACTGGCCAGAATCCAGCTTGTTGTTCTCGGGTGGCGTCTTCACGCACCGTTGTAAGATGACATAATGGAAGAGAGGTAACGAGTCTGGTTACAACGGGAGTCAGTCTAGTTCTTCTATGATTGACACAATCACTGCAAGTACTCTTTTTGAAAATGGGTACCATCGATTTACTCGTTAGTTGGGATGGTCTCTTTCGCCCAGATATAGTCAAATAAGCTGGATGAGACCGACTGAGGACTTCAGCTCCATCTTTGAACAGAGTGGGCGGTAGTTCGTCAGGACCAGCAGCTGGGTGATGCTTGAGTAAAACATAGTATTCGCTAATTTCTGAGGTTGTCGGGGGTCCAAGTTCACTATCCAGGATTGCACAACAACCTGGGAATCCGACTGAGCAAATACGAGTGGCCAGTTGAATTGGTCTTCAAAGTGCTCAGTGCAACCATTCATGCACTCTTCTTTTTCAGAGATAAGCAAGCCGTTGACGTCAGTGATCATTTCGCTCGCCGGAACAGTTTACGCGCACTCCTAGAGATTCCAGCCTTCTCTATTTTCTCAGGTTTCTGTATCCACCAGGTTTCTCGACTCACGTAGATGCCCTTTTTCATCTCCGCATTCTTTGTCGAATTGCTGTACAGGCTCAGAGAAGAGGGAGTTATCCCAAGGCTTTTTAAGTGCCACTTCCTATGCTAAAAGGTCACGTAGCTAGGATAGAGGATCTCAACAAAAGGTATACGTCGCGACACCCCTCGTCTCCCATAAAAAGGTCAGATAGCAATACGGCCAAGACCACAAAATCCAAAACAAGTACGCGATTTTCTGGGAATCGCGTGCATGGTTCATGAAAGATTTTGCGCTCATGGAGTAATGTATGCTTTGACTCAGAAAGACGCGGTTGGGTTGGAATGGCTAATACACGAAGTGTTCTCGTCACGCATTCTAACTTAACAGATGTGCATCAGACATCGACGTTGGTGACAGCGATCAGGATTGTTTTTCTCCTGGACAGTCAAAACGGCAAGGGACACGTAATTGACTACCAGGGATCGATTTCTAAGGAAGAACGGAAGTTACTAACATAGTAAAAGAAAAGTGCTTGTTACATTCCTTCATCTGGTGACTTGCCTCAGACACGACCTACATGTCGGGCAGTTTATCACCTAGGGAAACCACTAATCGCCTCGTTCGTCAAAACCTTCACAGACGAGCAAACTACCGGGTGGCAAGATCTACTCCAACAGTGTTGGCTCATTCTTCAGGAAGCCTAACAAGCACCAAGAAGACTATCCCGCGTGTACAGCACAGTACGTACAGGTAGCGCACATTCCAACAGCAAATCACTAAGACTAGCACAGTATGCCGTCAGTGACCCAAGCTAAGAATCGCAATGTCCCTGACGCTATGGGACCAGCTGATATGAACACATGATCTGCTGTATTTAAGGCGTGGATCTGGTTTTCTGCGTCCCGGGATCGCTAAAAAGCGACGTGAATAACTGGGACTAGCTGGTATAAACAAACAAAAGCAAGCAGCACATAGTCCCTACTGGAGGCCTCCTCAATACATAGACGTGATCAACCTTTGCAACCCACGGCGAGCATGTGGATTCTTCAAAGACCCGAGACTCCAAAACACGGCAAACCTCAAATAATGAGAGCCAGCCATCAAGATGAAATGGTGGGAGTTGATATATTGGTACCTATAAGCCACACACCCCAGGAAAAACTAATACACGATTCTTCAAAGACCCGAGACTCCAAAACAGGGCAATACCTCAAATAATGAAAGCCAGGCATCAAGCTGAAATGGTGGGAGTTGATATATTAGTACCTATAAGCCACACCCCCAGGAAAAACTACTACATAGTTGTACTAGTAGACCAGGTGATGTGAGGATCTATCACTACGTCAGGTCGATCTGAAGTGCATCCATTCAACTACACGATCGCTAATCGAACTCCGAAAACACTCTGGCACAAGGACCTGGCAAGGAACTGAAGACCAACGTAACCTGTAACCCGTAAGGTGACGGTTTGGTCGACCAAACGAAGAAAACCCCTGAAAGCCTCTACTCAAACGAATCCGAACAAATGGGACCAGGTGCTACCTTTTGGCACATAGAAGTTTTTGGTACGCAAATCCACTGGTCAGGTACTATCTGTTATATCTGCTGATTCGTCAATCTGTGGTATCTGCTGCTGGCCCGTTCCAGTGCCTAGTGCGTGAAAAATGACTCACAGAAGGGAACACAACTACCATATTGCGAACAGGCGAGTGCGAGAGCAAAAGTTACAACGGTCCCACGCTACATAAAGGGGACTTTCTGACATTGATCCAGGCTGTCTGATAGGCGTTAGTGAACGCCCATCAACATCGATCGTGTCTCTATCAAATGCCTGAACGCTGATCACATTCGGTCGTGCTTCTGTGGCGTGCAAGAACACTCATCAGGTTTTGCTGAATTGATTGCATGATTGAGTGGCCTGGATGCTTGCCGGCTTTCCTGTTGAGTTTTTTGGTGGAGCAGTAGGTGCCGGGCGTTCTGAGGTTACTTCCAGGAATCTCACCTTCCTGATACTATCTTTCATGCACACTGGGCGTAAAAGCAGACCACCCAGCTATGTGCGAGTGCCCAAACTATCGACAGTGCGAACACTCGTCACAGATTACTTCCAGCAGTTGGTGACCAACCTTCAACAAACGAAACATTTGACGCAGGCATCATGTCATGGGATAAACTCTTCTAGTTGGTCGCTTCAAATGTTTCCGATCAGCTCTTTGAAGTATTACTTCATTACTTGTAAGCTTGTCTCCAAGTTTCTACCCAAAACAGCAAACAGTGAGAAGGTGGAAATACCAAATTGTCCAACCGAATAATGGCATGCAACTACGTTGTATTAACGAAAAACTCTGAGACGAGTGCATACCAAACAGGACACGTCATTTGGTGATGCATAAACAGACATTTCTGTGCAAGAATGACATATTTTGGATACCTTATTCCAAGGAATATCATGTAGTTTCAAAGGTATTTGATTCGTTACCATTTGTACCCGGTGATTTTCTGTTGAACTTAAGTGATGCTCTTGCACCAGACAAAAGCGTGCGGTTTGTGGCATCATCAGCCCCAACAATCCCCAGCAAATATACTTTAGTGTTCGAGAAAGACACTCATTTGCAAATCAATTTGGTTTTCATGAGAGACTTAACTGAATCT
>NW_008751823.1:514329-527910 GCF_000715545.1 Opisthorchis viverrini | reverse complement strand
TAAAGGGGACTTTCTGACATTGATCCAGGCTGTCTGATAGGCGTTAGTGAACACCCGTCAACATCGATCGTGTCTCTATCAAATGCCTGAACGCTGATCACATTCGGTCGTGCTTCTGTGGCGTGCAAGAACACTCATCAGGTTTTGCTGAATTGATTGCATGATTGAGTGGCCTGGATGCTTGCCGGCTTTCCTGTTGAGTTTTTTGGTGGAGCAGTAGGTGCCGGGCGTTCTGAGGTTACTTCCAGGAATCTCACCTTCCTGATACTATCTTTCATGCACACTGGGCGTAAAAGCAGACCACCCAGCTATGTGCGAGTGCCCAAACTATCGACAGTGCGAACACTCGTCACAGATTACTTCCAGCAGTTGGTGACCAACCTTCAACAAACGAAACATTTGACGCAGGCATCATGTCATGGGATAAACTCTTCTAGTTGGTCGCTTCAAATGTTTCCGATCAGCTCTTTGAAGTATTACTTCATTACTTGTAAGCTTGTCTCCAAGTTTCTACCCAAAACAGCAAACAGTGAGAAGGTGGAAATACCAAATTGTCCAACCGAATAATGGCATGCAACTACGTTGTATTAACGAAAAACTCTGAGACGAGTGCATACCAAACAGGACACGTCATTTGGTGATGCATAAACAGACATTTCTGTGCAAGAATGACATATTTTGGATACCTTATTCCAAGGAATATCATGTAGTTTCAAAGGTATTTGATTCGTTACCATTTGTACCCGGTGATTTTCTGTTGAACTTAAGTGATGCTCTTGCACCAGACAAAAGCGTGCGGTTTGTGGCATCATCAGCCCCAACAATCCCCAGCAAATATACTTTAGTGTTCGAGAAAGACACTCATTTGCAAATCAATTTGGTTTTCATGAGAGACTTAACTGAATCTCCCGTTTATAATAGTCTACTACTGAAAGTGCTCCACACATGCCACCTCATGATTCAGTTGGCACATTCAGTTGAAGAACATCACAAACGAGAGATTCAGTTGAGTCTCCCGTGAAAACCAGATTGATTTGCAAATGAGTGTATTTCTCGAAAACAGTCCAATTTGGGTTCAAGTAGAACATAAGGTTGACGGAAACTCGGGGACTGCGCCTACCTTATGAGCCCCAATTTGGGCGAAACCGGTTGTGGGCTGTCGAAGAGTTTTCAGCAACCTTGTGAGTAGTTTCCTTGAGGAAAATATATTTTAGTGTTAGTTTTACTACCTCTGGCTAATGGTTTGTAACAACATGCGCATACTGCTAATAAGCTGGAGCGACCAATCTGCTCACGTGTCGAAATGAAAAAGACCACTCTGGCGGGATCTACAATGTCTTCACACACTGCTTTTGCGTTAATTTCACTGCTCTGATTTTTACCACTCTCGCTTACTAACACCTACTTCAGTTCAACCAGTGACGGAATTATCCCAAAGGCTCATATCTTTTCATAAAAGGAACTACTCACAAGGTTGCTGAAAACTCTTCGACATCCCACGACCGGTTTCGCCCAAATTGGGGCTCATCAGGTAGGCGCAGTCCCCGAGTTCCCGTCAACCTTATGTTCTACTTGAACCCAAATTGGACTGTTTTCGAGAAATACACTCAGTTGCGAATCAATTTGGTTTTCAGCAGAGACTCTAATGAATAGCTCGTTTATGATATTCTACATATCTCATATCTTTTCGCTTAATCGACGGTTTAATGCATCGTATGCCTGTCAGGAGAATGAAGTTCGCTGAGTTGATGATCCTGTGATTCAGAGGTGGATGGACCGAGTTCGACGAATTTAGCAGGAACGTTCTGAACTACGGTTCGACAGGGAAATAGGCCGAAAGGCTTGCGAGCGTTATGCGGAGTATGTACACCGACTATATCAGTGTCCTTCGAGTTGATCTACCAATGTTGGGGACAAACACAAACACCTAAACCGACCTGTTCAGCATCAAATGTTACATAAACCACACAGAATCTACCTGCGCTCCATCACTGCCCTAAATGGTCGGCAATAAACCGATGTTAGCAGCAGGGGAGAATGTTCTCCCAGCTCTAAACCGTTCAACCGGGAAGCTTGTTTGGCCGACTTTGAACGACACGCCGTATGTACGATGCAGTTATCCCACCAATACCAACGTATACCGGTCAAACATGCTTTTCTAACCTGCGATCGTCACAACCTTGAAATATTTGATGCAGTTACGTTCGAAGGATAAAGTATCTAATGGCGGTGTCAGAAGAAGTTTAGCACAGCACTCAACTTCTTTCAAAATTTGTTCAGTGTATCAGTTTCCACTGGTTTGGACATTTGTTCCACAAGGGGATTCCGAACCCCAAAATATGTTTGTGGCTAATTCCATGATGACGGAAAATCGAAAAGCTTGTTCTCATTTGAGACTGATGCTGCAGTTGTAGGTTCGTGTGTACTCGACGAAAAGGAACAACGCAGCAAGAACCGATGAAAGATAAGTACAGATCTTACTTCCAGCCGCCCTCAGTAGGTTGAAGAGGGGGTTTCTAAAAACGAGTAAAGTACAGAAACAAGCCCACTCAGCAGGACAGTGGAGAGTCTTCGATCACAGATATTATCGCATTTTGACAGGATCGGTTATCGATTTTTTGCAGTTGCAAGTTCAGTGTAGTGAGGTATGTATATTTATACATGCCAGTGACCACTTGAAGTCAACTAGTCATCATCGTCATTCATCATTGTCAGCTGTAATAACCGCGTACTTGTCTTACAGTGGTTGCAGCTGCCACGGTATCGTTCACCGGTGATTCGGGGAGGTGGGGTATGTTGCTGCGCATTGGAGACGGGAGCTGATCAATTAGTGCGTAAACACAGCACTGTAGGTGGTCTGTTAGGTGAGGGGATTGGGAAGGGAGCTATGCATTGAAGGCAATAGGTTGGATGCATGAGCGTCATTGAGGGCGCGACTGGGCCATGTCTGATAATGTCTCTAGCCATTGATGTGGCCCGTCTCGGGGTCCCCATTCAGGAAGACAGCAATGACCAGCGCAGCTGAGTTTGCTGGTAATGGCTTTTATGCTTCGCTGCCGAATCATTGTAAAGTCAGGGACTGTATAGGTCTCATGATAGACAAATTATCACAGTGGGCAAGAAAGCTCTACCAAGCGGACTTACTACTCTCCCTTGGGTAACTTAGATCACAAAAAAACGTGGAAGTCATGTGAACAGGTATACAGGATTGACAGTTCTTTTCGGTTCCTGGCAAAATGATTGTCCGATTCGAGTTGTAAGGAAAGGAGGCAACTCAGTCATGTACTCAAAATCTCATCTAAATTTCCGAATGAAACAATAAACCGGACGCCTCAATTTGAAATAGAATCTCCCAAGATCCTGGACTGGTTCAGGAAATCTAACCGGAAATGCTCATCTTGGATATGGAACTGTCTGCTTGTGTCACACAAGAACCACAGTTCTCACGAGTTTTCGACTGGAAAAATTCCCGAGCCAAACTTCAAAACCAAAAAATATTTGTTGATTTTGCAAGTAGTGTGTGGATGTTACATACGAAACAATGGATCAAACAGATGGTTGCTTGCTAATAGGCATTAAACGCTTGATCGAGGCATAACAGCCATGCCTTTGATGTAGCTGTAGTGTCGTGGGTGCTAGCTGAGTGATTTAAGAGGTTGATGCACTTTATTCTGTCACGTTGATGGTCTGGTTATTTGAGTGGGGAACTTCAAAGGAAAAGGGCAAAGGACACCAGATGAAGATCGGCTATATTGCAGATGAACCAATGGGAGAAGAAAGTGCTGCGGCTCACTTGGCTACAACAGAGAGAAAATGAAATCTCAGTGAAATATTACAAAGGGTAGAATTGCCCGTTAGGACCTGACCGTCCTAACAGTAGTATCTGGTGGAAGTACTTCAAATAACTGCATCACCAGGACTAACGATTCGAAATAGTTCAAGAATTTCCCTTAATGGAGGTCATTTGATGTGCACTAACTTATACAGTCGTCATAAGCATGATCAGGGAAGTCAAGTGAATACTTAGAACACAACAGTGAGATCACGCTCAATTTGGGAGGAACTTGCCGAATCCAGCTAGTGCGGCGCTGTCTCATCGAATGACAATGTTTCCGAACTATCGTAAAACCTACTTCGAGAATATGAATCTACAGAGCTTCAAGGTTCACCCCAAAACGAAAAAAGCGGGCGGTTGAAACCCGATTGCGAACATCATCTCTAGGTCGTACCTGAAGTACGATCTCGGGTTTCTGGTTTGGGTTACTGCCAATTCCAAGCCTCTCGAGAGCAGTTAAGATACAACCTAGGCTCCTCACTTATCTAGTGAGAGTGTCACTTGCTGGTAGGCCGCTCAGATTTCGGGTTTAGTGCATGATACTGCCAACAAACAACATACCAACATTGCATCGATCGGCCCTTTTCGCTGTTGGAATATGGCTTTCATGCTCGCTTGCTTGAATGGGGCGTGTAACGTTTGGTGGAGGGCGAACCTCGCTTTTCACGCATCCCACTAAGCCGCTTAGGCAATCGCCCAGTTGGGCTGACTTGGAAATACACAAGGCCAGACAATTTTATCGATCGGTGTCTGCAGCTAGCGGACAGATGCCCGTCGATTGCTTTGTTGTGTGTCGTTCGCCATGCGACACACCAAGCAGGAGGCATGTTCATGCGTTTTGCGCGTCCGTGCGCTAGGCAGAGAACACAAACAAACCAGTGGCAAGCGCTAGAGGGTCAGAGAGAAACGACCATGTTAAATGTGGCCAGTATGACATTGTGCCGACCATTTATGAGACAGCCCGTGTTGTCAAGGCCCACAGACGTTCGCCTAACCTATACACATGCACACACCGGAGGCGCAATGAGTTTCGGACCAAAAAGATAGTAAAATGGAACAAAAAGTACAGAACGAGAAGCTAACCTGAAGTGGTGATCGATAATTTATTCCATTCCAATTGGTTGGTTGTATATGGAGGTGGTAGAGAGTGGACGAAAGGAGGGGTTACTTTGACTGTATATATGGGGTGGTGAACTAAACTGATGTGAGGTCGATAAGCCTGTGGGTTTGGCTGACTGTAACAAATAGGGGCTTTGATCGGCTTACATCTGAAACTAGGCGGGTGAGAGAAAGGTGTGTGGGGTGGGGTAACATGACAGCTTTGCGTCTGGAAAGTCAGTTAGCAAATGTTGGAAATTCAGCTAGGTAGTTATCTGAGACACCTGGTTTATATGACTGGTCTAATCATGTGCGTTCGGGCGTGTATGGTTGTACATGAATTTTCAACCACATCAGTCAGTTCCTTGGTTGAGCGACCCCTAATCTGATCAATCCACCAAACTGGAAATTCACAACTGGTAAAGCAGTGTGAAACGCATCCAATTCCGTTCAGTGGGGTACAATAGCCTGATATATAACCATAATGTTCTTTGTAGAGTTGTCCCTGAAATAGGGAATAAAATGGATAAACGTGAAACACCCTTCAGTAAGAAAAAGCCCCCTGGCTTCGGTTTACTGTATAGAGTGATATAAACTCACATGACTACTGTACTTCGGACTTACTCGGGAAAGTGTGGCGTTTACTTCGCCCCTTACGTACACCCTCAATCGTATCTAGAACAGGAATGCTGGTCGCTGGTCACAAATGGTAAAGAGGTAACACTATGGGAAACTCCTCTTAAGAAGAGTAGGCAAGCTGAGGGTAGCCACAACCCAATGTGAAATCTCGTCACTGTACGAGACCAGCCCAAGCTCAAAAGAGAGTAAACCTTTTTTCATTAGTCTACAGTCTCTTCAGGAAGGTTAATTGTATACCGGGCAATTATTCACCTACCTGTGTGTGTTTGATGACGTGCCATATGTACTTGTTATTCCAATGCATCGATTGCAGTTGAGAACACCTGTCTGGGTGCTGCCGTGAACTGACTAGTTGTCCAACATGAGCGACCCGTATAGTTTCAGACACAAAGATTTCGGGTGTTGTACTTTCAACAATAGAGCAGATAAGCGTAAAGGACATTATTTGCTTTCTTGCCATTTGATTGAAAAGTCAGCTGAGTCTTACGGGGGTGACGCAAAAGAAGAGAGTTCTGAACACAAACCTCAGCTTAAGCCAAAAGCTCAGCGGCTCCTCTTCAGAAGGACAGAATGATAAAACTCTACGACGAGTGATTGTGAATGTGCCGGAGAACGAAATATTTTGCCCGAAATCTCCGACGTTGGAATGAACTGACAGATGTATCTGGATACTTTTGTAGCTTATCCTACATTATTTTCCGAAATCTCCGACGTTGGAATGAACTGACAGATGTATCTGGATACTTTTGTAGCTCATCCTAACATTATTTTCCACGTAATGAACTCTGAAAAGAAGTTACTATGCAGTGGCTTCCTTCGCTCTTCTGATGGATAGGATCAACTTTCTCCGTAGTGTTATCCCCCGGGAGTGTATTCTTCCGATAGCACACAAGACAGATAGATGGTTAGCTGAGCACTTCTAGGAACCGTCCGCGCTCAGGGACACTCTCGTTTTAGATATTTCGCCCCCAGGCCACCTTGAGCTACGGATATTTTGTTCAATTTTTTCGAACACATTTTTTTCGCATTTTTCGAAAACAGTGCAATTTGGGTTCAGGTAGAACATAATGTTGACGAAATCTCGGGGACTGCACCTACCTGATGAGCCCCAATTTGGGCGAAACCGGTCGTGGGCTGTCGAAGAGTTTTCAGCAACCTTGTGAGTAGTTTCCTTCATGAAAATATACTGCGATACCTCGAACATCGTGCCAACGGAATCATGAGGAGGCCTGTGTGCAGCACATTCCGTAGTAGAATATCCTAGACACATTTCACAAATACTTGTCAAAGTAAGGATGAAGGGTGTTGTCGGTGCACAACAGAAAACGAAGGTGAATTGAAGCTTTTTCCGTAATCCCGTGGAAACCCGTCACAGGCTATTTGTGGACTACATTCTACATCTCCTTCATGCTCATAAGTTTGCGGAAGACCCTTCGATGGCCCACAGCCGATTTCACCTTTCTTGGAGCACATCAGGCAGGTTAAAAACAAACTAGTGAGGATAGTTGAAGAATTGCGTTCAATTTGGGTTTAACTGATACAGAAGGTTAATGAATCTATTTGCTGAGCACCAAGATGATGAAAGCAGTCGTGGGCTGTTGAACAATTTTCAGCAACCGCATAAGTAGTGTCTCCTGTCTGGAAGATATATAGCCATATATAGCCATACAAACAATTGATAGCCTCTGCGATACACATTCAGTACAAGAATATCACACGGAGAGGCTTGGGATTCACTTGAGTCAATTGTTACTAATTCGTGTTCGAGTGACTGCATCTCGCGTACATTCTACACCACCCCCTTTACATTAATTATGCCATTTTTCGCATGAGTTAATTAGGAATTGTCGTTAGGGTGAATTCACTTGTCTGGGAATAACACTGTACGATCCTGTGCTAAGGCCGTGATCTCAAAGCAAGGAATTGGTTAATTAGCCCAAACGCACGATCTAGGTGTCCTATCTGGCGGGTAACGTGTAGTCTAATTCACTGACGGACGGTCAGTAATTGTGGCGAAGCCGAATTCTACGAACTTCACCTGCGTTCGTCCAGAAGCAAGTAATATATTGAATTAGACGTAGGCAGACAGTATAGATAAGTAGACCTTGGTTCTGTAATAAATCAACATTAAATAATGGGCAGAATTAAAGGCAAGCTTACTGTCAGATTGAACCTTGGGCAGTTAACAATACCGGATGGCACAGAAATGGCAGCATGCTATCGGACAAATTAAACGGGAAAATATTGTGCAGTTCAAAGTAGGACAAAATGTTCAAAAACAAACCCAGAAATGAGTGTGAATAAATCGAATATAGAAAAACAGCTAGCATAGAATAGGCTTTATACAAAATAGAATAGTATAATATTGAAACTTGAGCAGTCACCAGAGGGGTAATGAATTAGTCTGAAGAATAGCGATACATAAATAATTACGCCATGTAATTAACAAACACTTTGAAGAGAATTGTTGACACTCGATAAGTTTTCTCTAGAACACCTGGTTCAACTGTAGCACCTTTTCGGCGCTTAGTTGCCGTGCCACTAGAAGGAAGCACGGGAGGCGGGATACTGCCAGGTAGCCCAATCTTAGAAGTCGAGTGGCAGTGTTCGGCTGAGAACCACGGACTTTCCGGTCAATAGATTCGAGCTCTAACCACTGATCCATCTCACTGGGTGCTGTAAATTATTGTTTGCACAGTCGGATGGCTGTTCGGAACCACCATTGAAGAAAGGAGAGCCACCTTAATAACCTGAGCACCAGTCGAAATGTTCGGAATTCAGCTGGGTTTGAAGTTCATGGCCAAAATACGTGAATTTTTTTTCTAGAAACATAATTTCACATCTGTAGTCCGATGATGAAACGATGAGTATCGTGAGGAATGAATCCAAAGACATCGAATGCGACCTTTCGTAATACCTGAATAGATGCACACTTTGTAGCAACACAGGTGAAAAGAAATTCAGCTGGATGTTGAAGCATAGGTTGACTTCATCAGAACGGATGTAGATTCAAGGGTACACAACATTTCGTCTCCCATGTTTTCCGTAAAAGAAGGTGCCAACTGGAGACAGGTCCTACAAAAAAAACCGTGCAGAGTTTAACTCTTTGAACTGATATTCCAGTGAGACTTCATACGAGAAGGGAGAATTAACCTATTAGTAACCTTTACTCATGATCGAGACTCAACTAATTCAAGGCAGAAAGATTGGAAAGACAATCCACTACAGTGGTCCGAGATTTTGGTCTCTCCCAGATGGTAGATTGAGTAATTAATTCTGCACCGAAAAGTTTATAATCGATAAGATACGAAGAGGAGAGAGACAAGTGTAATGGGGTTTATAATCTTATGTTCATATTAAGGCGAAACATCTCGAGATAAAGCTAGTTTGGAACACTGTTTAATGGTGAACCAAATGTTTGATTTGTGAAGTCATTTTGATGTACCACGAGATGAGGAGTCTCAAACCCCTATTCTGGGCTGTGAACTGTGTTCCTACATATGGTCCATGTGGGACGGAGAGAAAGAATACACTAGGATTGTCTTGAGCATGTCAGTCGCTATCAACCTCGGTAATATTCGTCCCTCAGACCCTGTACAATAAGATACCTAGATTTATGAGAACGAAGCTGACAGGTTATCATCTGCATATACTCCACCCATACGACGTCTGTGGATGACAATACCGATAGGATAGGTCAGGTTTATGATGCCGTGGAGTCTGAGCACATCGTAAATTAGTCAGCATCCAGGCACAGTCTAATCTAGTTTTGATCCGGGGGTCGGGTCAGCCGACCTAAGTCGCAAGTAACTTGAACCTACCATACTCGAACAAAGCCGTCTCTACCGCTATGGACAGAGCAAACAACTGAACAAGACTCGTTCACCCTACCTATCACAATTCGATTGTTGATGGAAGAGTCACATTTTGTTTGACCCGGTCGTCTGATCAACCTCTCCCACCCTCATCGTTCTGTTTGAAAGTCATCAGTATTCTAACCACGATTGAATGTACGTGATGTTTTGTGATCATACTTGAAGCTGGCTCCCCTCAAAGTCAGTTGGATAAGCAGCATAAGCGTTTCTGTTTACTCAGGCACGTGGGCTGTTACAGTTTCGTCAGAATGAAGATAAGCTAAAGAGATTGCGTAGACGTTTATGAAATGGTCTAGATAAGGATAACTTGATGAACTTTCGTAGCCGGGAATGAAATCAAAACATGATTGCTTCATTCTGACCGCAAAGAGTTTTGACATGAATGGTCATTCCATGTCCCTGTAGGTGAATCACGTGTTGCATTTCGATCGGAGTAGGGAATCGGGTTAGAAATTTCAGACCTACCAGTTGATGTTCTCACCACATTTCATGAAAACAACATTTCAGATGAAATCGGATTTTGCTACTAGAAATGTATCACGTGACATTACTCACTCACCGTCTGGCTTCCCAGATCTTAAAAGGTATTACCCATCCCTGCATACATGTAACAGAAATCCTTGGCAGGTATGCCTGGTCTGATGTACAAGCAGATGAACTTTTTGTGTACTCTTGTCTGACCTACAAGCAACTCAAGGTCACGACCCTACCTGGTCGCTCGCTTTCTTGACGTCAGTGTCCGCCTGCTCCACGTCCACTTGGCCGCTGTCTAGAAGATTGACCATGGTCGACAGGTTCAGTGGGTGGCTTACAGCGGTCCCATTTGTTAATTTTAACTCCGACATGTTCATTAAGGCATTCGCTGATAGTTGGGTTGCGTCCAGTAGACACCATCAAAGCAAGTTGACTTCAGCTAACACGTAGTTGATCCGTCGACACATTGCGATTATTAGGGGGTTGAAGTGCGACCACCGTTACTTACTACACAGAGAAGAAAAACATGGTGCAATGCTTCCGCCGCAGCGATCGTGAACAGGGACGGTATCCGTGGTTCTCCTTGGCCTCTGTCCATACATCAAAGCCGAAATACAGTCATCGAGCCTTCGCCTTTTATTCAGCGGGCCTCTACGCTCGCCTTTCAGGTTCCAGTGGTGCAGGGGGTTAGGAAGCATCACAAATCAAGCCACTGGGTGCGTCACATGCAAATCACCAGTACCCTTTTCCTCTTCAAACGAATAGTTCAGATAATCTTACATCTCCATCCGAATCGATGGAGTTCGACAAAAGTAAGAACAGTCAGTTCACTTTCGAGATATCTAAGATCACTATTGCACCATAGTATGTCACGATAAGCGCGAGCCCGTTGCTATCCACAGCTTATGGGCTGTTCTCATTGAGCTGACTGCTCGGTGCAGCGCAACAACTACATCCACGACAGTCTTCCGCGCTCAGCATCCACAGCTGACAAACAGTCACCTCCCCGGGGTCGCCTCAACTAACCTCACTGCCCAACCGCCCCATATAACCCGATTGGGCCCACAGGAGCGCCTGGCAGAAAGCTTGTAAACTCTCTTTCAACGTATACAGTCAATCAGTCAAGGTTCTGAAAGTGCAACCCATTACGGAAAGGCAAAACAGATGAAATTTTACGAAAACAAGCAAGGCTTCAAAGACATTCCTCCATTTTTGCATTTACTGGGGTCGCACCCAACCAGATGAGCAGTATTTATCATTTCAGCTAATTTTTATTACTTCCATTGTTTGTCCCTCACATGCTACAAGACGTTCGTCAGCGAACCCAGCTGTGCCCTAAAGGACGATAGTATAAGCCGCAACCTCATTATCTCTACTAAAATCCCGAGCCATCCGTCCGTCACTAGTTCTCCCCTTCACGACAATAAGGAAGAAGTAGAGCGGAACTCAGCTTAGGTCTTTGCTTCCTGGCCCGTGTTCACCAGCAGAACTTGTTAGTTCTGGGTACTAGCACTTGCCTAGAACATTTTGTCTCATTTGATCAGCGCGCAATGTACTCACGTAAACCAAAGGGATACAATGACGCAATTCTTTTACGGTAGGGGTTGTGTAGCTATCCCCAAAATACTACTCATGGCACCAAACTCATATTGTGTGAGCTTTTAGCCAAATCAATTCAGTTCCTCGTCTAAAACTACCCTGGTTGGATGGGGAATGTCTTAACTCTTGATTGAACTCATGAGGGTTTTTACTGATTGGGAAAGTATCTGAACAATGCCTTGAATAAACTTATACAATTAAGGGCACCGGATAAGCAATGAAATGAGTACTCGGATAACATTAGCGAAAATGCATTGTTACGGCCTGAAAACATTTCACTGACGATACTCTCATTTCCAATGCCAAGCGACTTCTGGCGTTCGTCCATGGAACTTTTCAGAACATTCTTGCGAAAGTCCTGATATCCGTTCAAACTATACACGAAAAAGTAGTGAAGAAGAACGCTCCGAAGAAGTCATGGAAATCTTGCCAGACTACAATGACACTGGTGATGACTTTTTGTGACATTTTGCAGTGTCAAAGTTTGTTGTATATATATTACAAGGTCTTCATCAATTTCCACCTCTGTACTCTTTCATGGATGAAATTTTCACCGCACTCTTGTTGTGAATTCAGTCCTTCGTCTGATATCCATCAACCGAATCGTTTGTATTTCGTCAGAGAAACGAAACGCATCAATGAGGTTTTTTTAACCCTGAGAACAGTCCTGCCCCAGGGAAAGGATTTGTTTGGTTCTCTATTTAGTCGCAACGGTTTAAATCTATTCCTATTGTTGGTATTGTGAGGAGATTTGGGATTTTTGTGGAGATTTCGTCCTGTAAGTGAAGCCAATCTATGCTGAAAAGCCGAGAAGCACTGTACAGCTGTTTCATCCTTCCATCTGAGGAGTCATTACTCGAGGAGCCAGTTAACACGTGTGACCGCGTGATGTGGATTCCGTGATTGATGGATGAGCGGCGCTATATTCTGTCTAAGTGTGAGTTAATCATACTGCTGATCAGCCGCCCGTGGCCGAACAGCTAAGTGCTCAAACTACTAGCCAGGAGGTCGCGGGTTCGAAGCTCTCCGGAGTTTCATGAGATGCGCACTGCTGATGATTCCCAATAAGGGTGAAACAGCTGTACAGTGCTTCTCGGCTTTTCGGCATAGATTGGCTTCACTCACAGGACGAACTCTCCACTATTTCGATTGTCTCTAACTTGACTTTGCCAGGCATCCTAAACTTGTGGAGACCCTTGGGAACACCCGTGGAACACCCTTGAGACTGTGTTCGCCTGAGTTTCAAATGATGATGACCGCTGAAAACTCCTCGACAGCCCATGACTCTTTTTGCCCTTCTTAGGGCACATCAAGTAGGCACAGCCACCTTGAGTCTTCTGTTCTATTTAATGATGATATTCTTCAACGAAAAATGCTTCCCAAAGGCGGTTCACTTCATGCCATCCATAAGATACTACGACAATTCCTATTCGACGGAACGCTTTGAGAGATACCAAACTACCCTGTTGGAGGGTGGGAAGTTAACACCTGTGCCTTACTTAGTTTATACCCAGTTAGCAAATGTTTCAAGCAATTTTTGGGAGCACACGATGAGATACTCCACTTTATCCGTCGTGGGGGCGCCAGATATTCTGTACTTTTACCGGAGCCCATTGGTGAACTTGGCGAACAAATTCGTTCGTCATCAGCCGTCATAAAAACGAATGGGAAGATTTGCGACAGCTAGATGAAGTCGTGGAGTTTCAGCTGCGTGTGCTCAAACTGCTTTTGTTGCTGCAGTTGCACCTGCTCAAACTGCTTTTGCTGGTGTCCCAAAATCACCTGAAGTTGATCAGCTGAAATTGACATTGTGGGAAAACCAGTCGCCAGCGTAGTGTCGTGGGTGCTAGCTGAGTGATTTAGGAGGTTGATTCACTTTATTCTGTCACGTTGATGGTCTGGTTATTTGAGTGGGGAAACTTCAAGGAAAAGGGCAAAGGACACCAGATGAAGATCGGCTATATTGCAGATGAACCAATGGGAGAAGAAAGTGATGTGGCTCACTTGGCTACAACAGAGAGGAAATGAAATCTCAGTGAAATATTACAAAGGGTAGAATTG